>NW_026725843.1:0-61547 GCF_029784015.1 Lycium ferocissimum
CCGGGGTTATTCCACGTTCAAAATTTCGGGATATAAAATCCAAACATGTGGGGCCCTTTCCCCAAACGAACCTAGCGAAAGTGTAGACTAAAGGAGTAAATTTCCCTTTATTTCATATTTCTCCTTGTTTTGGGGGAGTCCCCGGGGACAGGGGGTTTGTGGGATTTTAAACGTTTTTATGATGGGATAAATTGCAATACAAAGGAACTAGGAAATTTTTTTAAAACCCCGAGGTTTAGTGAAAATTTGGGCCAAAATTTTCTTTTGGGACGAATGACCCGAGAGGGGGGATAATGTAACACCCGTAAATCCGGTAAGGGTGAACATGTTAAATGAGTATTATTTAATTATAGCTATATAAGTTATATTGGGATGAGTTTGGGGAAATAGTTTTTTTTTAAGACGACGAAAAGAGGACCCCAAAGGTCAAAGAATTGACAAAATTTACGTTAGGTTTCCTTCGCCAATTATGGAAATACAATTTTGAGAAATTGAACAAAAGTTACCCCTTTGAAATACCTTTCCAACAAATATGAAGAGTCCAAATGTGAGCAAGAAGTTATGACCGTTTACCGACCGCGTTTCGCAAGTTGATTCGCAAGAACGCCCGGTTGTGCCTTCGGCACAACTTGGGGGGCCCCGCATCCCCCAAAAAGTTTTTGGGGGGACTTTGTTATAAAAGCGACTGAATTTTTTCAAAATTTTTCATTCCACTTTGTCTTTTGCCTACTTTTTAAAACACCCGAACCTATCCAAACATTGCAAGGTCGCTTTACCCATCCTTTGATTAAAACATATCAAAATAACAAGGATTAAAGAATATCCAATCCATGTTTTTAAAATCAAAAAGAACAATTAAAGACGATTTTTGGGGGAATTCAATAAAGGTAAGATCTTTGACTTGTAATTGTGTTTATTGAATAGATTGAGACTATTGGGGGAAGTGTTTAGAATCCATGGGGGAATCATATGAAAGAAAGAAAGAAGTTGACTTAAAAAACCCCAGTTTTTAAAAAAAAGGGGGGAGGGTGGAATTAGATTAAGTTCATTTTATTATTTTAATTTTTTAAAAGTGATTGTTTAACAAACCCAAACCACGAAAGGGGAAAAAGACAAATCACAAAAAGAGGGACAAGCCCACAAATTCACGAAAACCCAAACCCAAGAATATTTATCCCAACTTCATACCCGAAGGCAAAATGCTTTCTCCCAAAACTAACTTCATATGCTTCGGGGTAACCAAACTAATCGAAAGGTAACCCCTAACCTACCCGCTATCGAGCCGGGGGCCCCAAAAACTAGATTGAGCCTTTTTCCCCTCGAAAAGCCTCCGAATACCAAAGTCTAGCCATTATCGAATTTGTTTGAAAAGGGGAAAAAACGGGACCCATATTACTATACATTTATTGAATCAAAATCAACTAAGGAAAAGAAGGAATTTGGGGCCCCCAAGGTTAAAAAGTTAAAGATGGAATTGGGAACCCAATGTTCTAGAAGTTCAACTATTCTATTTCAAATTTTGTGTATTTATCAATTTCACTTCAGCAAAATTAGGGATAAACCCCGTTTTCCTATTCAATTTCTTAACCAAATGGAAGATTCAAGCCTATTGGTTTCTAATTAATGAAATTCCCTGCTTAGATTGGTCAAATCCATCAATTAATCTCACATTTGAAGCCTAAAATTCAATAAAAAATTTAAGGTTGAGACTTATTTTCTTCAATTATTTTCTAGATTTTTACCATTTATTTAAGCAGGAAAGCTAAATAATAGATCCCAAAGGGTTTAAGAGACTTACCTCAAGAAGAATCCACTAAAAAACATTTTAAAATTTTCCCCTGAGACTTTTTTTGGGGAAATAATTTTGGAAAGGGAAAGATGCCTTGCATGTATAAGAAAATACGAAGTGAGTAGAATGATCACGACGACTGTGTCAAGTTCAATTATTATCAAAGGGGACCCCTTTTAAAAAATAAGATCAGCCAATGTGTCACGAGGGTGTTCCATTGCACGGGCTCTAATCTTCGCAGTACTAGTCAAGGGCTTAGTACAACAATACTATGAATACTTTTGGGGAAGTACCTCAAAAAAAAAACAAGTCTTGGAAAATTTGGGCCAGATTGGGCAAAGAATCAGGGGGAGAAGTTCATCGTTTAGCAAAAACCAGATCTCAACTTTTACAAAGAGGGAGTTGTTGCTCATAATGGGCCGAATCCCTTTAGTAGCCGGGAAAGGGGAACCTTAGTGATCCCTACTTGTTCAAAATGAAAGAGGGGGTTCATAAGCATAAGACGACTTTTGAACAAGGGGGGAAAGATATTTTGGGTACCAAGGTAGATTATAGTTCTAGTTTAAAAGACTTAAAGATAAGATCGTCAAGCCCACAACTAGGTATCCATTCACCCAAGTTCCCCCAAGATGTTTACACCTTAAAAAAAATTACAGGGGGAATGATACGAGAGGAAACCAACATCCGTGAATTTTTCTTTTCCCCCTTTCCAAGGGGAATACCGAACACCCGATGGTCGGCTTTTTATATTTTGACCTTTTTGAGCTTTTTTTAGCTCAATTTTCCCAGGGGACCGTTGACATGCTTCTCAAGGTTTTGAGTTTGATTTTGGTGACTTATTGGGAAGTTTGGCAAAAGGGTTGCAAAACCGTTTTTAAAAAATTTTTTGGAATTCTTTGTTTCCAAGAGGTCCGAGGGTTTTTAAATTTGTACATATATTTGGTTCACTTCCAAGCACTGGGCATTTTGGGACTTTTTGGGAAGTTAGATTTGAGGTACCGGGGACTCGATAACCGCCCTCAATTTGGGGCCAGGCCATTCATAGAGTTTTTTTATGTATGTCTACATATATGGTATGGAGCGAAGCCCCGGGGGTAGTCGGGGTTTATTTGAGATTGTAGAACTTGGGGATTTTTCAGTCTCGGGGCCCCCCTCGGGACCGCACACAAACACACCGCTTAACGTTTTTGCCCCCGGGGAAAACCCCAGTTGACCCCGGGAACAACCGAGGGGGTTTAAGCCGGACCCTCCTTGCTCAAAGAGGGTATCGGGCAATTTTATTAAATAAGTTTTAAAAAAACCCCAAGTTTCATTTTCATTCCGAAAAACCAGTTATCGGGGGTATTTCGGCAAATTTTAAATTTGGGGGAAGTCCCTTTTTTTTTCCTTTTATTTCCTATTACAAACTTAGGTCCATTATCTGCTGTTTCATTTAAACTTGAGGATTAAAAGAAGGTTCAATAGGTTCATCATGTTAGGCTATTAAATCTTCTTTATTGATTGGGGTATTTATTGCAGGGGATTGATGATTAGAATTATTATTGCATGATTCCTTCCAAATTGTGGTAATAGAGGGAAATTTGGGAAGGGTTCATATCAAAATTTTTCGTTTTTCCAGAATCCAAATTTAAGATTTTGTTAGACCCGGAATTATTTTTAGGGAATTGATCACCTAGTTTTAATTTCGGAGGCCTATCGATTCCAAACCGCCCTTTCTAGTTCATGAATCCATTCCATAGGTTGGGATTTGGGTCTTTAATAAAGTAGGTTTGAATGATGTTTTTTTTTATTCTAATTTCATGATTCGAATATTTATATTTCATTATCTAGGTCAAAGGAAAGGGGAAGTTTAAAGGTTTGATTTGGGAGACTTTGGTTTCACCTTCCGTAGGTTATTTTTTACCTTATGGTGAGACTTAAATTTAGGAAGAGGTTTTAGATATATTATCGAGAATCAGAAACCTTCCGTAAGGTTGGGTGATATTGCCTTGTGCCGTTTTGGGCACCCACCCCATGTTTGCGTATTTTGTTCATTTGTTTTTGGGTCGTTACCACGTGGAGATAGTAGATATTGGTGACTAGTGATATATTTGATGAGATATTGTAGCACCTTACCTATCTTTTTAAGACGAGGATTGGACTTTTTGGGTTTTTGGTAGCCTTTTTTGATATTTTTGGGTGCTCAGGTGGTATTGTGAGATTGATTTGATTATTAGATTAACCAAAATTGCACGACTCATCCTTCATGAATTTTGTGATACAGATGATTAAAGGGAAACACTTTTAGAGGGGTCCGGACGAGAGGACGGAGGATGCCCATATTTATTAAATTGGAAAAGTGCTGGTCGCGATTGCCGAGGTTTTGCGGAATGGGGGAAATTTGGTACATAGATTTTGGGTCCCCCATGGGTTGTATGCATATGTGAGTTCATTACGGAGGCGTGTTTTAAAGAAGCATTGTATCCATATTTTAAAAATTTTTCAGATTGACCTTTGGCTTATTGGATATTCTTTGATATAATTGTGAATACAATTTACGGATTACCAGACTTGGCCCAATTGGGGTTTAGCTATAAATAGGGGGAAGTACTTGGGACCGGTCGGGTTTACTTATACCTTGTTGATTTACCTATTTATCTTACTTTATTGCTGGGATATGTTAACAATCTTAGTCGGGCCCATTATACCACCAAGATGTGTTGTTTTAGAAGACTTGCGCATTCTTTTGAAGCAAAATGGGGATCGACGCACCCATGGGCCGAGAGTTCGAAAGGCCCGGGTTCGATCCCTTAGGGGGCAGTGGACATTTCTCTACCTAAAGACCCTTTTCCTATTATGTCTTTCTTTTCCATTCCGAGACATTATTGACATTATTGATGTATTATTATTACTTTCGACTTATAGATTTTTTTTAGATGTTTGGACCGATCGATACTTGAGTGGTTTTTGATTTACTTCCCCACTTATTTATATTTATATGTCGATTTACTTACTTTATCTTCTTCCCTATTTATACCTGTTTTTAATGTTGTTAAGGGGTTTGCCACCGGGGGATAGGAGGTGCCCGTGTGACTTTATGAAAATTAGGTCATGGCAAGTTGGGACGAGCTTGGGTTTCTCGGATAATACAAAAGAGTCTAGGAATCTCGGGACGGACAATAAGCTCCGTACTTATCTACGAGGTTTTAGGACATTTAGAAAACTTCACTTTCTTTCATTGTCGTGCCATTTATTCTAAATTTTTCCCCCAACAATCGAATTGGTATCCACTTTATTCTTCGGCGAGGGAGGACTCAGCATGATAGCCCGAGATAGTGCCGGGGGCCCCGCTATGGCCGGCACCAGGGGGCAGGAAAGCGAAGACGGACGAGCGAGGCCGCGGGCCGACCCAGGGGTGGCTCCGGGGCACCCGGGGGAGACTCCCCTCTTCGAACCCGAGGTTCAAAAAGGCGAGATCGGCCACGGGGTGAGAGGCTCCAACACGGGACACCCCGAGGCCACTTTAGAGCCAATGACGAGATACATGGCCGTTTCCCCCCCCCCGATCCCCCGTGCCCCCGCCGGGACACCCCGGAGAAGGATCAGACAAGGGGGGAAACCCCCCGAGCGAGGCACCGTGGCCGCATCCCGCACGACCGTAGCCACAAAGGATGCAAGCCCCCCCCGGGGGAATGATCTTAGACCCATGACGTCCCCTTTAGACCTTGACCGATCGTGGGTGGGAGTTTTCCGGAAAAAGAGCGCGAGATTTACCGGTACTTCCGGAGAGGATACTTATGAGTTTATATTGGCATACAGAGTTATTGACCGGATGGGAATTGTTGAGACCCACGGGTCGATTAGTGTCATACCGTTTTACAAAACGCAAAGACCATGGAGGTACTATATTTTTGAAAAGGGTTCTTCTCACTTACTTGGCACGCTTTTAAACGAGCCTTTTTGAGAAGATTTCCCGGCTTTGGGGAGGGGGACGTAGCAATGATTTCACCACTTGCCAAAGGGGTTGTCCATGAGGTTTGGACTCGCTATTTGTATTTTGCCCGTTATTCAAAACCCGATTCTACGATAAAGGGTTAGATGAATTTGGGGCCCTTACCTTTCATTCCATGCCTTCATTTTAGGCCGGGGGCTTCCCTTTTACCATTGTGAGATGCTTTTTTGTCGAGGGGTAAGGTTTTGACTTTTTTAAAGGGGGGGAAAAAGAGGCGCAAAAGGGGGAGGTTAAGGGGCCAACCGAGGGGCGCCACGACAGGGACGCCCTATTCTACCGCCTTATGCACTCCATTGCGCTTTTCTACCCTCCGACCGAGGGTCTCCGGGAGCTTGTTTTCTTGGGCCGCGAGGTTACTCCACCGGGTCTTCGCCCCCATGACCGACCCGAGGTTTCTTTCGCCCTGGAGGGCCCCGGCATTTTCGAGAGGTCCATGACCCGGGGGTAGGGGCCCGAGGACCCGCATCTTCGTAGCCGGGGGTGCTTTCGAGGGGGAAAGGGTTTGCGCCGTGGGGTCTTCAAATTTAAGAGATAGGCGGGTTTGGGGAGGTGGGGCTGCCCCCGTCTAGGGGTTTCGGGTTTTTCGTACCCAGACCCAGGGGGGGCCCCCAAAGCCCATTTGTACCATTTCTATCCGACGAGGATTTATATTATTTGACCCCGGGTCCACCTATTCGTATGTGTCACATATCAGCCGTTGGTTGGTATTTTTTACTTGTGGTTATGAAAATTTTGGATGTGGAAATATTGGAAAAGGCCAAGGGCAAAATTGGAATTTCAAAAAAATTAGTTTCATGAAAATTAGCAAAAGTGTGGATTAAATATTTGGAAACAAAAAAAAAAAAAAAAGAAAAGAAAGCCACCCAAGGTGGCCGGCCATAGTGGACCCCACTTGGGGGGGGGGGGGAGCTTGATTAATATATTTGTCATGTGACCATAGAAAATTCAAGAATTCAAGAGAAAGAAAGAGAAGAAAGAAACAAGAGAACAACAACCATGGCCATTCGACCATGGTCTCCAATATTTGTCCCTTCAAATTTTGTCCCCAAAAATTATTTTCTTGTTGTATTCTTACTAATTCAAGGGTCCTCTACAACGTGGTATACTTGTTTCGGAAGATAAGTCGTTCGTTTCGTCGTTTGGACAATTTGAGCCAAGTGAAGAAGTTGAGAAGAAAAGGTATGATTCAATCCCTTTTTATATGTTATAAAGGCTTTGTTGTGTTGTAGTGTATGTAAATGAGTAGAATATATAGAAATATGGAAGTTTGCAGCAATGTGGATATGAATTTATGTATGTGGCCGTGCATGGGTGTGTGTGTGTAGTTGAGATGAGTTGGATTTTATGTTGTATTCTAGTTGTGGATATTATGGAAATTGTGTTGCAAGTGAAAGTTGAACAAAAATTGGATGAATGTGGCAAATTGCATGTTTAGAAATATAGTGATGAACTAATGATGGATTTGTTTTGTTTAATATGCTAATTGTGTTGTTGTGATCTTTACAATGCAAATGAAGGTTATATGGGTTAAGTTTGCATGAAAATGGAATGTAGGGAATTATGGCACATTAATGTGATTTTATGGTATTAAACTAACGAAATTGTTAAAGTGTGGATTATGGTGGTTAGTGATGAAGTAGTAAGTAGAAAAGGTGTTAGAATGGTTTCGTTGCACATATGCGAATTTTGGATGGAATATGGAAATTGATGGAATTGTTGAATATTGGATACATATGAATGCCCTTAATTTATGTTTGAATGATCTCTCTCAAATTAGTGAATGAATATGTAAACGATGATATTGGTTCGAATGTGCGCTATTGGATTGAAAGTTGATATATTATGTAGTAAGAAAGACTACTTATGTTGGAATGCGTTTCGATTGGTCGTTTACATTGTTGTTGGTATAGTTGTTGTTATTTTGGCCGAGTTCCATTCTCGGGTTGTTTTTGATTGAAATTGGCCGAGTCTAAATCTCGGGATGTCATATTTATGGGGAGATGCTTTTCAATTTCGGTAGGCAAATACTAAACCAAAGTTGAAATTTTCAAGCCTCATGAATAGAACTGGCAAAGGTGACCATTTGCGCATATTTCGACCAAACGGGATTTGAGTTTAGCGAGCGCAAGTCATCCGTAAGGTATGTGAAGCTCTCCCATTCCTTCTCTTGGCATGTCTTAGATGTACTAGGCTTGAATTTGGACCTCGGGGACAACTCTGCCTCCTCTAATCCCCGTCAAAAATGTCCCTTTTTCATTCAAGAAGATTGAATAGAATATTGTGTAAATAGTTATAAAAGTTGTCTAACCCCTCGTAACTTGTGCAAATGAACTCCGATTACCTTAAAACTCCCTATAGATGATGTTATGGAACTTAGTCCACGTAATTTACGTACGCCACCTCATTTGGCCGAGGTGGGCCCACTTTGTCCGAATTTTTCCTAATATCCTATCTAAACTATTTTTGAATGGAAACTAAGGAAAACTTTTAACTACCTTTCTAAGTTCTTCCGAATAACTGTTATAATTATTTTATTGAGTCTTATGACCCACCTTGAGATTTGAAACTGCTTCAGAAAGACTTATGTGTCGATTAATATTAAACACTCATTATAAGGTCTGCCCTTTGAGTTACGCTATCGAGTCCCGTATATGTTTTACATTTTGATATACACAAATGATCCCTAAAGTTCTATTTCGAAAGGAATCCTCCGCGTCATTAAAAGGTATGTGTTATGCTTCGTCCGGACCCCTTTTTCTTTGATATGTCGTTTGATTATTCCGTCTGATTTCTGCATGCTGTACATTTTATGTTGCATTTAGTTTCTCACTACTCCACTCGTGGATGCCTCAATACTTCCTTCACTGAGCCCGGGCCAGGATATGTTATCACGCGTATTCCACTGCATTGTTCGCCGTGCCTCGGTGCGAGGGGGTATATATGTGTACATGGGTTGTGGTGTATGATGTGCATATGTACACGCTCGATATGAAATGATTTGATATGGCCATACGATATCTTTATGATATGCGCGCACTCCGATTTGATATGATTTGTTGTGGCGCCGGCGTCGTGGGCGACCCACCGTCCGTTTGCCGAGTCCCATGATGGGGGCCGGCTATGGCATATTTTCTGCTATGCATCTGTTTATGTTTTATGAGTAAGCATTTCTGATACTCCGGTCATCACTTTTATGTTCTGTATATTCTGTTTAGTTGTAATTCTGCTTGTTGGGGTTGGTCTCTATGCTTTACATACTCAGTACATATTTCGTACTGACCCCCTGTTCTTCGGGGGCTGCGTTTCATGCCGCGGTACACACCCGCATGATTACGTGCTTTGTAGAGATGTTCCGGCGGCTTTGGCAAGCTCCATTTGCTCGGAGTGCCGCCGTGTCGACTATGCATGTTATGTCTTCCGAGTAACTGGCAGAGACTTTGCGGACGCAGTGTGGTTCCGTGGATATCGGTTACAGGCGGCTCCACCAGCCGTCGTCATTCTCGTGTTATGCCCTAATTTTCATATGATTATATATTCTGTCGATCTGTACACTACAAAGGATATTTCCAGAACATTTGTTGTATTTGTCATTTTTATTTGATTAATGGTCCGGAAGTTTATATATGTAATAAGAGTCAGTGGGTTCGCTCGGCTCCGAATGTGGGTCGGTGCCCATCACACCTAGTAAAACGGGGTGTGACAAAGTGGTATCGTGAGCGTGTCCGTCCTAGGGAATGTCCAAGCAGTCGTGTCCCAGAGTCCCTCGTTTATGGTGTGAAGCGCGCCACATCTATAAACGAGGAGGCTACGGGGCATTTAGGGATTGTTGACCTTCTTTCGTCTTAGATCGTGCGATAGAGCCAAGTCATAGGAGAATGAAATTCCTATATGTGGGCTTTACATACGATAAAAGGAAGTAAGGGGTGACATGAAAGTTACAGAAATGAATCTTGATATATTTGTTCCGCTATCCGAAATTGGAAGCTCTGAATGGCAGGAATGCGTTATATAACCGTAGGTTCTGTGAGGTATCATTGGTATTCGCTACGTACAGAGTTTGAATAGTAAGGATGGAAAAGAAGATTCTGCTGAAATTCTTAATTAGAATATTTAGTCAGATACATCAAAAAGGGGAAGAGAAAATATTGTAAGTAGGCAATAAATGAGACGCGCTGTTCAGAAAAGTTATGGAGTTGGGTATGCCGTGAAAAATGGTTATAGGAAAGACGGTTAACAGTTTGAAAGATCGGGACGGGTCACATTCAAAGCTTAGTAGCAGCAAAGTTTGTTAGAAGATTTAGTGACAACCGACAATCAATTTTGCGGTGAATTATTATGTAGGGGTGGTAGGTAAAGATCTAAACAGGATAATACCCGGAGTACCTATAAGTAATGGTGACGAAGGTATATTTGTTATTATTGAGAATCTGGGAGGTTAGGACGAATGATGAATATTGTGGAATAACAAGGGTAAAACAGTAAATGTGGAAAAAAGGGACGTGTTACGAAAAAGTCCGAAATCTGTAGGACTTCAATTTGCTCCAAGTAATGTAATAAAGGTCATGTGACGAAGTGGACGTAAATATACTGGCATTAAAGCCTCGTATTTCACCCGAGTTTCAAGGTTAAGCGTGCTAGACCAGCAATTGGGATGGGGCCCATTTCCGGAAAGTGCACTCAGGGCTCCATAAAGGTAAGTGTATGAAATGAATGGGAAATTAAGACCGCCAAAGGGAATTAGAATATGTGGAGTAACTAGAAAGCTCAATAAGGATGGCCATGAAGATAAGTAAAGCCTAATGGCGAAGTGGCCAAAAATAGGATATGAATTACGTGACTAGAAAATACGGAAAAAGTGCGAACATAAAAGTGAGCTATTGAACGTACGAAAGAGACTTATCAAGTTTTGTAGGAAAGTATGGGATCACTATTAGATGTTGACGGAAATAACAATGAGAACAGAAAGAGAAGGACTATCATGCTACGATGAATTAAGCTTTAGGAAAGACTTCCCACGTCATCTATAAGAAGCACTACCCCTATTTGGGAAAATCTTTCTTTGAAGAAAAATATACGAGCAATCAATTTGCAATTCATCTAAATGAGCTAAAGTATGCCCCGATCATATCGTGCTTTAGAAGGAGGCCCAAATTGACGGGTAATAATGCCCAGTAACTGAGTGTGACTATGGTGAAAGAATGTAAAGTATACGGGCAAGTAATTGTGATTTAAATGGTTTATTCAAAACTCAAGAATAAATCTGAAGGTGAATCGTGCGGATCAAGTACTAGGATGCCCTGCGGTGCTTGCCGGACTCTAGTTCCTTCTGACAAGGGATTGAAGAACGCCTTCTGATAACAACTTATTAAATTGTGATCGACAAATTAGAAATAGAATTCGTGGGGAAAGTATATGGAAACAGACGAAAGAAATGAAAAGAGTACCACAGAAGATGGGCGTAGTTAATTAACTATGAGCTGGGGGCAAATGGAAAATACAGAGCTATGAACAAAAGAGGTAGTACGACAAAAGCCCATAGGATAAGACTACTATTAAGATGAAGTCAGTATGATTTTGGATAAGATTGTAAGCTGACAATGAGTACATTGAAGAAGTGAGAGAATAAGAAGCATAAGGGAATATTATGTACTATGTATATACGACCTTATCTTGAAGGTAGCATAAACCATAAGAGACAAGAATTGAGAATTGAGAGCTTGCAAAACGACTAATATGTTGTAAGTTTATCGGGAAAAATAGACGGTACCTATGGGAATAAGATGAGGTTATGAGAGGACTGGAATAATTATTGTCTAAATATAAATGTTACGGGATGAAGAGTTTGAAGCGATTGGACGCATTAACTAACGTTTGACGGAAATAAATGCAATAGGATTTGGATGTGTTGTTGCCACAACTACGCCATCCGAACACTAATCGACAATGGGAATTATTAGAGTATGGCTCGGATCAATTGTTACAATAGCGATATTGCCTGAGCCTTAGCCATCAGACTAGATTTCGTACGAG
Organism: Lycium ferocissimum; assembly: GCF_029784015.1. NCBI lineage: Eukaryota > Viridiplantae > Streptophyta > Magnoliopsida > Solanales > Solanaceae > Lycium > Lycium ferocissimum. The sequence goes on from NW_026725843.1 coordinate 11,811, forward strand.
ATATTGGGAAACGTTACCATTTGTGAATGTGTTAGGATTTCACACGGAGGTAATCTAGGTTATAGAAGGAAAAGAAAGACGTGGATACGGTATGGTATGTTAAGAGTATTTGGAAAGGAATATGTGAGTTTGGAAATTTTGAATGGAGACATAAGATGGAAGGTGATTAGACAATGATAGAGGAATGCCCTAAAGGGGGGAAACGGATAAGAGAGACATAAAAGTAAGATGGAAATCAATTCATATTACGACATGTTTAATGTGAACGCTTGAATTTTCTGCAAGATCCTATGCTGAAACCAGTTAGTGAAATCTGAAATCGACGACAAACGAATAGAAGTCAAGAGGGTAATACAAAGACAGCGATATCACTCTGGATTAACGGCCAAGATGTCGGGTACCGAATTAATTATTAATAATAGTGTCATGTATAAGTGACAACGGAGAAAAATTCCTTACGGTAGGAAATAAAGAGAAGTGTTAAAGGATTGAGTAGAGGAAAAAAAAAAGGAAAGAGAGAGAGACTATGGTTGAGATCGAACATACTTTCTGTAAATTATGTAAGAATGGTCATGTAACTCACGAATATTTGCACAATAAGCAAACCAAGTGAGTACATGATTGATAAAGAGATGTAAAGATCTACTAATGACAGTATGGTTGTGATATTTTGAATACGATACAGAAAATGCGGAGATGGGCTAGACTATGTTACCAAAATGAAATTGGTACTAGAGGAAAGCAGAACTTGACCGAGGTCAATTAAAGACTTCTTCCGATACTGATTGTAAGACAAAGGGGGAAGACGAGGAGCAACCTAAAGGTTAGTGTGGCGATGCTAAGGAATTTCTTGGAATTACTTGCGTATGTTTACATATCCTCGCAGAGATTACAATATAATTAGTGGCAGTGAAGACTAAGAGCAAAATCGCAGAAAGAGAGAAATGGAAGAGTTTGAATTAGAGACAACGGAGTGATATGAAATAAATGTCAGGACTATGACAGATGAAATTAAGAAAATTATGAAATGGCTAAACAGGTTACCCAAATGTTAAAGGATATGTTGTGAGCCCGTGTTATTATTCACGAAGGCAACGGAAATGAACACTTGCCACTTGTCGAACTATTGATAATAATAGCAATCAGGACACACCGCTTAAGGCTCTGTACGGTAAGAAATATGCGTCAGCAGTAAGCCAATTTAATAGTGACAGGGTTAAGTTACCTGGTACAAAAATAATCCAATGGATGGTTGCTAAAGGGAAACTCACTTGGGAATAGTCACTAGCGACTTAGAGCTGACAGAGATCATATACAGATGGTCGTTGTCGACGCTTAGAACTCCAGATTGGTAGCTGGACATTTTCAAAAAATATCACCCATGAGGGGTGTTATGAGAAAAACATAGACGAGATGTCTTGGACGTTATCGGACCAGTCGTGAAGTAGACAAGATTTTTCTATGAATCAGATCTACTATCTAACTGTGAAACAGCGCATTTAGTGTCCCGCATGTTTATGTATCGTAAATACATTGTGATCCCTATAATATTCGCCATGGAAGGGCATTCGAGGAATAGAAGAGCTGCCCTACGAGAAACAGCCAATAGCGGTCCTAGTTGGCGTAGAAAGAAAAACTGTGGGATAAGGATATGGTTCGCATTAAGGTACTGTTTGGCGGAATAGTAGTAAGGAAAAGGTGACTTAAGAAACTCCAGGCGAAATGAAAAAGAAGTACCCCCATTTGGTTCCCGTACCTATAGACAATCAGAATTCTGTATTTGATGATGTTGATTAATGCATGAGTTGTGCGCAATAACCGTAAGAAGGGAACTCCCCCGGAAATATTTGTAAGCCCTTATAAGGCTAATTTAACATTCGAGGACGAATGTTCTAAAGGGGGGAAGGATGTTATACCCCGCACTTTGCACGTTCGGATATTGTGAGATGGATGCGATAAGCTAAGCACAAGTGTTGTAACCTGTATTTTGAATACTTGGATATTTTGAGATAATTGTAGTAAGTTGAGGACAATGCCATATTTTGGTCTTGCTTGATGTAAGTTGGTTATGAGAATTTGGGATGTGGAAATATTGGAAAAGGCCAAGGGTAAATTTGGAATTGTGAAAAGATTAACTTTCATGAATTAGAAAGAAAAGAAAAAAAAAAAAAGAAAAGAAAAAGGAGAAAGAATATGGAAAATTAGGGGGCATGTGCCATGCACATGACCCCTTAATAAAAATAGCACATGGATGAAAAGAATTCATCCATGCCAATTAGAACTTTCAAGAAAATGAGAGAAGGAGAAAAACAAGAAAAGAAGAACAAAGGGGCATGGCCATTCGGCCAAGAGGGAGCAACCCTCACCCCATGAAATTTTGCTCCCAAAATTATTTTCTTTGTGTATTCCTACTGATTCAAGGTCCCTCTATAACGTGACGTAATTATTTCGGAAGATAATTCGTTCGTTTTGTCATTTGGATGATTTGGTGGTGTGAAGAAGCTTGAAGAGAAAGGTAAGAATTCACCCCCTCTAATTATGTTTTGAAGGTTTGTTTGTGTTGTAGTGTATGTAAATGAGTAGAATATATAGAAATATGGAAGTTTGCAATGTGGATATGAATTTATGTATGTGGCCGTGCATGGGTGTGTGTGGTGTAGTTGAGATGAGTTGGATTTTATGTTGTATTCTAGTTGTGGATATTATGGAAATTGTGTTGCAAGTGAAAGTTGAACAAAAATTGGATGAATGTGGCAAATTGCATGTTGGCCGTGAGAAATATAGTGATGAACTAATGATGGATTTGTTTTGTTTAATATGCTAATTGTGTTGTTGTGATCTTTACAATGCAAATGAAGGTTATATGGGTTAAGTTTGCATGAAAATGGAATGTAGGGAATTATGGCACATTAATGTGATTTTATGGTATTAAACTAACGAAATTGTTAAAGTGTGGATTATGGTGGTTAGTGATGAAGTAGTAAGTAGAAAAGGTGTTAGAATGGTTTCGTTGCACATATGCGAATTTTGGATGGAATATGGAAATTGATGGAATTGTTGAATATTGGATACATAGCATGGAATGCCCTTAATTTATGTTTGAATGATCTCAAATTAGTGAATGAATATGTAAACGATGATATTGGTTCGAATGTGCGCTATTGGATTGAAAGTTGATATATTATGTAGTAAGAAAGACTACTTATGTTGGAATGCGTTTGGATTGGTCGTTTACATTGTTGTTGGTATAGTTGTTGTTATTTTGGCCGAGTTCCATTCTCGGGTTGTTTTTGATTGAAATTGGCCGAGTCTAAATCTCGGGGATGTCATATTTATAGGGGAGATGTCGCCGAAATTTCGGTAGGCAAATACTAAACCAAAGTTGGAATTTTCAAGCCTCATGAATAGTAACTGGTAAAGGTGACCATTTGCAGATTTCTGACGAAACGGGATTTGAGTTTAAGCGAGCGCAAGTCATCCGTAAGGTATGTGAAGCTCTCCCATTCCTTCTCTTGGCATGTCTTAGATGTACTAGGCTTGAATTTGGACCTCGGGGACAACTCTACTCCTCGGAATCCCCGTCCAAAAATGTCCCTTTTTCATTCAGTAAGATTGAATAGAATATTGTGTAAATAGTTATAAAAGTTGTCTAACCCCTCAGAACTTGTGCAAATGAACTCCGATTACCTTAAAACCCCTATAGATGATGTTATGGAACTTAGTCCACGTAATTTACGTACGCCACCTCATTTGGCCGAGGTGGGCCCACTTTGTCCGAATTTTTCCTAATATCCTATCTAAACTATTTTTGAATGGAAACTAAGGAAAACTTTTAACTACCTTTCTAAGTTCTTCCGAATAACTGTTATAATTATTTTATTGAGTCTTATGACCCACCTTGAGATTTGAAACTGCTTCAGAAAGACTTATGTTTCGATTAATATTAAACACTCATTATAAGGTCTGCCCTTTGAGTTACGCTATCGAGTCCCTGTATATGTTTTACATTTTGATATACACAAATGATCCCTAAAGTTCTATTTCGAAAGGAATCCTCCGCGGTCATTAAAAGGTATGTGTTATGCTTCGTCCGGACCCCTTTTTCTTTGATATGTCGTTTGATTATTCCGTCCGATTTCGCACATCGTACATTTTATGTTGCATTTAGTTTCTCACTACTCCACTCGTGGATGCCTCAATACTTCCTTCACCGAGCCCGGCCAGGATATGTTATCACGCGTATTCCACCGCATTGTTCCCCGTGCCTCGGTGTGGGGGTGTATGTATATATGTACATGGGTTGTGGTGTATGACGTGCCATGTACACACTCGATATGATATGATTTGATACGGCCATATCCGATACGCTATATATGCGCGCACTTCGATTTGATATGATTTGTTGTTGCGCGCCGTAGGGGCGACCACCGTCGTTTGCCGAGTCCGCGACGTGGGGCCTACCATGGCATATTTTCTCGCTATGCATCCGTTTATGTTTTATGAGTAAGCATTTCGATACTCCGGTCATCACTTTTATGTTCGTATATTCTCGTTTAGTTGTAACCTCGCTTGTTGGGGTTGGTCTCTATGCTTTACATACTCGCACATATTTCGTATCGACCCCCGTTCTTCTGGGGCCGCGTTTCATGCCGCGTGTGTACACCCGCATGATTACAAAGCTTTGTAGGAGATGTTCCAATGCTTTGGCAAGCTCCATTTGCTCCCCGGAGTGCCGCCGTGTCGTACTATGCATGTTATGTCTTTCGAGTATCGTTAGAGACTTTGCAGACAGAGTGTGGGTTCCGGATATCAGTTCTGTAGGCGGCTCCACCAGCCGTCATGTCATTCTGTGTTATGCCCTAATTTTCATATGATTATATATTCTGTCGATCTGTACACTACAAAGGATATTTCCAGAACATTTGTTGTATTTGTCATTTTTATTTGATTAATGGTCCGGAAGTTTATATATGTAATAAGAGTCGTTTGGGTTCGCTCGGCTCCGAATGTGGGGTCGGGTGCCCATCACACCCTAGTAAAATCGGGGTGTGACAGTGTGTGGCCAATTCGTGATGCTATTATGTTGTAGCCCTGTGTGGCATCGATATTTTGGGCTGCTGTGACAGGTTGGTAGTGCTATATTATAAGGGGAACTCTGGCGAAATTTTTCCAGAATCCCTAGCGATTTAACATTCGAGGACGAATGTTCCCAAAGGGGGGTAGAATGTTACACCTCGAAAAATCTCCCGTTGGTACGCAAGTGGACGAACTAGTGATGAGAGCGAGGAGTGCGAGTGTATAATGTTTCATGGGCAATGTATGTAAATGGATGGGAATGAATAGAATAAAAAGTCTAGAAATGTGAAAAGTTGAAAGTTGGCAAAACGCCCGGTGGTCATGAAGTCCAAATACGGACCGTAAAGTGGAATACGGTCCGTAAATAGCTGTGTCGTAAAATGGCATGCAAAGGTTTCAACTTTCTCGCGGTGGAGAAATGGTTAAATACGACACGGTGGACGGACCGTAAAGTGAAATACGGCCCGTAAACCATGGTCGTAAATCACCATGCATGCCGCCAAGGTTTCGGTTCGTTTAAGGTTAAAGACGACCACGAGGGACGGTCCGTAAAGTGGAATACGGACCGTAAACCTCCATGGACGACCACCGTTCGCCTCGGGCACAGATTTCCAATTCATTAAATATGAGGACCAAGACTTATTTTATTTCATTTCTACACTACACCACTTCTCTCTAGAATCTCTCTCTACATTTATTACACAAGTTTTCAAGGGTATTTGAGGATCAACAACATTAAATAAGTGAATCAAGAGTAAAGGAAATCATCAAAGATCATCCAAGTCAAGAAATCCAAATGGAGAAAAACTAGGGTTTTGCTCAAAGAGGAGTATTAGCAACCAAAGCTTGTTCCTAAAACATCTAAGGTAAGATTCATGATATTTATATGTTGTTTAAGGTAATTGGGAGTTGAAATACTTGGTCATTAAAAGAAAATAGCAAAATGGGTTATGAATGATGAATAGTGACGTTTTGAGACATAGTTGGAATTGAATCATGAATGTTGTTGGGTTGTGATATAAATGTGTTATAAATGACCTATAGACATGAAATGAGTGTTGGATACGAAAGAATATGACGATGGATTTTAGTCATGATTATGGGAATTTGAGGTGAATTATGAGATGCGAATCATATGAATGAATGATGATTGTTGTTAATCATATTGTGAGGATTATTATGAATGTTGGGAGTCGATATGGAATATGGCGGAAAGTAGTATAAATAAAGGAAGCGTTGCCCAAATTTCTATAGCTTTAGTAAGTATGTGTTTTTACGATGACATAACTAATGTCGATATGAATTCCATTGAAGGTATAGACAAGCTTTACGGGGAACGAACAAGCGATAGAGTAGCTCAGCGACAAAGGTATGTGAGGCTAATCCCTTTCCTTCTAAGGCATGAGTCCTATGGCACGAATTTCCTCTTTTACTATGAATGTTCCATCTCCAAGATAGTTAAGAGTCCTCTCTCATGAATAGCTATACGAGATAAGAAATATAAGATGAATACGAAAATGATGATAGCAAGCTAAAGTCTAGAAATGCTATAGCCTATGATATGATGCCTCTAAGAAGCTAATGATGACATTTATGTAATTTAATGATATTGATCATTGTGCACACTCACCTTACGCTTGTTCCTTCAAGGTGAGGCAGAATACGTAAGAATGCTCATAATGACATCGGGGGTCCACGACCTTACGTCACCCCGATAAAGTATGAATAGCTAAGAGTCCCTATGCATGTATTATAGTACGTATATGATGTCAAGCATACCATGATGAGTTATGATAAGCATCTTATGATAAGCATGATATAATAAGTATACTATGATGAGCTATGATAAGCATGTTATGATAAGCATGTTATGATAAGCGTATTATGATAAGCAGGATGTAGTGAGTATATGATGATATCACACCGTGCCTATATGGCCGGGCAGTCACCGCCAAGGCGGGCAGCTATACACACCATGGCCAAATGGCATGGGCAGACACCACTAGTGGGCGGCATAAGATAATATCCTGGACGCAGGCTATTGATGATGCTAATGATATTGATTATTACACCGCACCTATATGGTCGGGCAGTTATTACAGTGTTGTATATATGATATGATGATGAGTACGAAAGTGAGTCAGCATGCATGATCATCCTTATGATTCGTCGATTCTGATTGCTCCTTGTTGTATGCCTCCTCGGTTTATTGATGCTTCATTATTGTTTATGCTTCACATACTCGACAATATTCGTACTGACGTCCTTTCTTCGGACGCTGTGTTCATGCCCACAGGTAGACAGGGAGGTGGCCCAGACTCATAGGAGCTAGCAGTTGATTTGAGAGCACTTCATATTCCGGAAGTGCCACAGATTTCTCTTTTGGTATATATATATCTATAAATTCATGTTTTGGGGCATGACGGGGTCCTGTCCCGTCCAGATGTCTAGTATTCCAGTAGAGGCTCCTAGATGCGCAGTGTGGGTAGTCTGGTCCCATGGCTTTCATGTATATGTATGTATATATTATTTTGGATAGCCGAAGGGCTTATGTTTATAAAAGCAAATGTATTTCAGAAAGATTCCAGTTTTACATGATTATGAGCATATAGTATGAATAATAGCAGATAAGCAGGTAAGTGAGTGGTGTTCGGTGGTTAGCCCCGGATACCCGTCGCGGCCCGTAGTTCGGGTCGTGACAATAGCTTCTCCAAAGCTCATTCCCATGTGGTAAAAGGCCATGTGATAAAAGGTTAGTTCTCATTCCTATTTCATGTTATCATGGATGCTTGGTTGTTGAACAACTTGGGTAGAAGAATAAAGTAGAAAATGAGGGCTAAATGTAACTTTTATGATGTTTTTGAGTAGTAAGCTAACTTGAGTCATGATTCCTAGTATAATATGGATATAATATTGTTATGGAAGGTAGAAATGGTGATGAGGAAGTATTGTATGAAAATGTGTTAAGAATGGGTGTGAAGTGTTAGTATAAGCTAAGCATAAGGATGAATTTTGAAGGCTTAATTGTTACACCTCGGAAAATTTTCCGTTGATGCACAGTGAATAGACTAACGAAGGGCACGAAGTATACGATATTTCGATAAGCAAGAGATAGCATTTGATGATCCTAATTGAGATTTCAAAGACATTCGAAGTAAGAGAAGGAAGTTGGCCGAGAAAGGCAAGGTATACGTTATGTATCGGAAGAGATTTATGAGTAACAAGTTAATGGTGACTTAATGATGTCTTGGAGAAGAGTTATACCATCCCTTAGATTGTTAATGAGGTGTTAAACAAGTGTTAAGAAGGCTCCATAAGGATTGGAGATCAAACGAGTCGACGAGTACGAGTTCGGAAAAGCTGGGCATTATACGGCCCAACATACTGGCCGCATGTTAGTCCGTATTTCTTGACCAGAATGGCAACCTCTCTGGAACAAATGTACGGCCAGACATACGGTCCATATAAATTATACAGACCATATGTTGGTCCGTAGAACTAAGTCGGGATAGATTTTAAAATTGATATAAGGGATTCAACCTCATTTATTTCATTCCATTTTCTCACTCCACACTTCAAGAACACTCTAGAAAGCTCTCCATCCTTCTTCCACAAGAACTCAAGAGAAATTTATGATCAACTTCATCAAACCAAGAAAATCAAGTGTAAGAAACTCATTAGAGTTCATCCAAGGCAAGAAATCCCATTGGAAGTGAACTAGGGTTTTGGCTCAAGTGAAGTATTTCCACTCAAGGCTTATTCCCACACTATCTAAGGTAATTTTTATGATCATTCTATGTTGTTTAAGGTATTGAGAGATTGAAAGACTTGGATTGTAGAAGGAGATAGAAAATGGGTCATGAATGTGAGAATAGTGGCATTTTTGATTAGTAGTTTGAAATGAGTCATGATTCTTGATATGTTGTGATTATAAGTATGTTATAAATGATATTAAGAACATGTGATAAGCATTATATGTGAGAAAACGTACTAGTGTACTATGACCATGATTATGGATGAATTGAAGTGAAATTGTGAAATGTGGATAATGTAGAGGAATGAAAATTGTTGGTTATAATATTGTGAATGTATTATAGAAGTTTGGGAGTTGATATATGATATGGGAAAAGTTGTATAAACAAAGGAAATGCTGCTCAATTTTCTCTAGCTTCAATTGAGCATGTTCATGTAATCGATTAGCTAACGTTAATACGAACTCTTTTGAAGGTAGAAACATGAGTGTTGAAGGAGAACGATCAAGCGATGGAATAGCTAAATGAAAAGGTATGTAAGGCTAGTCCCTTTCTTCTAAGGCATGACTCAAATGGCATGAATTCTCCTATTTTCCCATGACTTTCTTACATTCCGGTAATCATAAGCCAATCATTATAAAGAGCTTCACATGAGATAGAGAAACGAGATATGTCATGAGCATGATAGTGATGATGATGAGTTAAGTCTAAAGATACTAAAGCTAATGATCCTAACTATGATCCATTGATGTTGTTTATTGTATACACTCACCTTATATGCTAATTCCTTCAAGGTGAGGCAGAATGCTTATGAATGCTCCATAATGGAATCGGGGGCTCACGACCTTATTGTTACACCCCGCACTTTCAGAGCATGAGCATGCCACATACTTCACCGTAGTCATGGAGTATCGGAGACGTCCCATGAAGTTTTGGAAGGTACAAGCCATGAGAAGTACGTAACAATGAAGTAAAGGATGAATTACGATCTCGTAAGTCGTAACCGGGAAGGATAATTTTGAAACACAAGAATATGACCATTATCAAGTATAATAAATAATAAATATCATGTAGGGGGAGTTGTGGAAGATTCCAGGATCAAGCAAATCAACGAAAATAAGTTTGTCAAAAATTTGGAATAAGTTGGCAGAATTAAGGACAGAATTTTGAGTCAACTTTGGAGGGGTATATCTCCAGGTATATGGGGAGTTTTAAGGTATTTTAAAAGCCTAAAATGAAGTTCGTCGAGTCTAGTTTCCAACGCAACAAACTGCTCGTCAATACGACATCGGAGTAGAGAATTATAGACGTTACAAGATAGGCTCAGCAAACATATAGGGGTATTTATGTCATAAAAAGTTGAGAGAATTGAGTGATTTTAGCTAATCGAGGCTTGGGTAGCGCATAACCGCGATTATAGTATCGTTGGGCAGTGGATCTTGACGTGGATTCAAGTGGATATTGAAGATATTGCTCTTTTAACAAGAATAAGGTATGAATCTTTTATCATTAATATTAATTTCAGTTTATTTACGGAGATAAAGTCATTAAATAGTCGTATAACAAGTTGGATAGTTGAGAAATTTGGAAAACATCATGTGGGATATTTTATGGAGCCTAATGGAATTGATAATGTTATTGTGATGTTGGTATTGTTATTGTTATTGTTAGTTATTGGATTGTGATTTTGAGCTAGGCATATAAACAGGGGAGATCTTTGCTCGAATTTATAGATTCTAAATGGATTTAAATGAAGGCTTAATATAAGCATGTGACAATGAGCCTAAAAATAGTATGAATGGTTTACATGTAGATTTATGAGCTTGGAAGGATAAACGTTGAATAGTTAGGGAGACCAAAAGGTATGTTAAGGCTATTCATCTTTCTTTTAAAGGCATGATTAATTTCCTATGAGCGCATACACGCCTTCCATAATACCTTATTTCTGAAAATACTAGCAGTTCATGATTCTCAGAATCCTTACGATGCTAAAGACGAATGTGTCACGACCCGAGCTACGGGCCATGACGGGTATCCGGGGCTAACCACCGAACACCGCTCATCCTGTTACTTATCTGCTCTCATTCATAACATGTACTCATAATCATAGAAAGCTATTTGCATTTGAAACATATTTACTTTTATAAACATAAGCCCTTCGGCTATCAAAATAATATATACAAGTGCATGAGAACTATGGGACCATAATACCCACACATGCGTATCTACGAGCCTCTACTAGAATACTAGACATATGGACGGGACAGGACCCCGCCGTGCCCAATCATGAATATATACATATATGTACCAAAAGAATAATCAATGGCACCTCCGAAAAATGGAGTGCTCTCCAACAGCTACTATCTCCTATGGATCTACACCGTCTCCCTGCCTACCTGTGGGCATGAACACAGCGACCAGAGAAAAAGGATGTCAGTACGAATATTGTACTGAGTATGTAAGGCAGGAATGAAGTAAGCATAATAAGGAAATCATAAGCCAAGAGATGAGGATACAACCTGTGTACTCTTGTAAGTATAGATACATTTCATATATATTCGTCATACATAAGCATATCATGTGCGTTATCATAGTGTATGCCTTACTATGTCACATATACATCATCATACCATACATGCATCATCATTTCAATCATATATCATCATGTCGTTAACCCGCGTCCGGGTAACCATCATATGCAGCCCACTAGTGGTGTCATGCCCGGCCCTCTAGGCTCGGTGTAAACATAGCAGCCCGCCTTAGCAGTGACATGCCCGGCCATTTAGGCACGGTGGACTCGTATACAACCCGTCGTAGCGGTGACATGCCCGACCAATTAGGCACGGTGGAATCACATCATCATACATATCATAGACTCATCATCAATATGCTCATAATAATATACTTACCATGACTCATCATAATACATGCATATAGACTCATAGATAATTATACTCTATCGGGGTGACGTAAGGTCGTAAACCCCCGACTTCGTTATGGAACATTCATAAGTAACCCGCCTCACCTTGAAGGAACAAGCATAAGGTGAGTGCATATGATGATCAACATCAATGGGCTATGGATAGCTTCATTAGCTTAATTGGAACATCATACCATATACTATAGCATCTCTAGACTTAAGCTTATCATTATCATTATCATAATCGTAGCATATCTCTTATCTCGTGTGGCTATTTATGAACAAGGACTCGTAGTCTTCCTGAAGATGGAACATTCATAAGAAAGAGGAAATTCAGGCCATAGGACTCATGCCTTAGAAATAAAGGACTAGCCTCACATACCTTTGTCGCTTAACTATTCTATCGCTTGCTCGTTCTCCTTTAATGCACTTGTTTATACCTTCAATGGAATTCGTGTCGTCATTAGCTAAACAATCATGAAAACGTACTTACTAAAGCTAAAGAAATTTGGGCAGCATTTCCTTTGTTTATACTACCTTCCTCCATATTCCATATCAACTCCCAACATTCATAACAACGATCACAATATCGTAAACAATAGGCATCATCTAATTACATTGCCCACAATTCATAATTTCACTACAACCCTCCATAACTATGACCAAAGTCCATCATCGCATTATTTCATATCCAATACTTATTCCATGTTCTAAATGTCATTTATAACGCATTTATAACATCAACATATCCATTTTCATGATTCAATCCCACTACTACTCATTAATGGCTCTATTCACACATATATGACCCATTTCCCCTACTCTCCTACAATCCATGTGTTTCAACTTAAAAGTACTTCAAACAACATGTAAAGATCATGAAACTCACCTTAGATGATGAAGGAATAAGCCTTGAATGGTGATACACCTCTTGCACCAAAACCCTATTTCCTCTCTCTTGGGGATTTCTTGATTTGAATGACTTTTATGAGGTTTCCTTCACTTGATTCGCTCTAATTCTTGTTGTTGATCTTTGATTTCTATTGATTTCTCGTGATTGAGGTGTATGAAAATGTTCTAGAGGTTTCTTGAAGTGTGGAGGTGGAAGATGAAATGAAATGAAATGAGAAAGAGGTCCTTATATAAATTTGAGTTCAGTCCCGACGAGATTATACGGACCAACATACGGTCCGTATGTTTTCTACGGGCCGTATGTCTGGCCGTAGATCTGGTCCAGTGAAGTATGCTCTTATGGTCTGAATCTACGGTTGGACATATGGTCCATACTTTTTATACGGCCAGTATGTCTGGCCGTAGGTTGCCAGCTTTCCGAGAATTGTTCTCGTCGACTCGTTTGATCTCCGATTCTTATGGAACCTTCTTAACACTTGTCTAACACCTCAATACTAATCTAAGGGACGTCATAAATCTTCCTCGAAGCATCATTAATACACCATGAACTCAATACTCGTAATTCTTATCCGATACACAACATATGACTCGCTTTCCTTAACAACTTCCTTTCATTAGCTCGAATGTCTTTGGAAATCTTAATTAGGATCATCAAATACTACTTCTTACTTGTCCAAACCTTGTATACGTCATTCCCTTCGTTGGTCCATTCACTGTACGCTAAGGGGAAATTTCCGAGGTGTAACAGAATGTTTTCTGTAAGGACCACGATGAGGATTATGATAATCCCATTTCTGGAGATTCCAAAGTTATGGTTTTAATGTCATTATGAGATTACTGAGCTGGTTTCAAGATTTTAATTATGTTTGTTGATGTTGATCTCATCTTATGATTTTGCTCAAAAGGCATGATTCCTATTTTATGTTTCCATAACTCTCTTACTTCCAAAAGTAAGGAGTTCATGATTCTTAAAAACTTCTTATGACACTTAAGATGAGATGTTTTCTATGATGAACATGATGATGATGATCTTAATTCTAGAAATTCCAAAGCTTATGATTTTAATGCTATTATGAAATTATTAAGCTTATTTCATGATTTTCTCGATTTTATTCAGTGTTGTTGATCTCACCTTATAATGATTGTTCCTCCAAGGTGGGATAAACGATGATGATTGATCCATAATATAATTGGAGGCTACCGACCTTACGTCACTCCGATATAGTTGTGGCTTTTGATTGGGCTCTCATGCATGCTTTATATATATGTACGTATTTTCTCACTCCGCGCCGCGCTATAGTCGGTCGGGCATGGAATGTAGATGTGCACACCACTGCAGTGGGCATGTTATGATATTGCCCAGACGCAGGAGGCCCGGACGCGGGCTAATGATGATAACACCGAGCCTTAATGGCCGGGCATGATACTATATATATGACACCGAGCCTTAATAGTCGGGCATGATACTATATATATGACACCGAGCCTTAATGTCCCGACATGGTACTATATATATGTATAATTTTTTTTTTTAAAAGGCTAAGCATGCATGACACCGCCTTATGAGGCATCCAGATGTAAAAGTTATTTCTCATATTTCATGTTACCTTTCATATCTATATTATGTTGTTATTCACGCCTTACATACTCAGTACATTATTAAATGCGACGTCCTTCTTGTGGACGGCCGCGCTCATGCCCGCGGTAGGCGGGGAGACGGATGAGACCGTAAGTGTTCTATCGGCAAATTCTCGGAGCACTCCACTTACTTCGCCGATCTATTTGGTATTGTCTTTATGATCATTTGTATTCTATGTAGAGGCTCGCAGACGTGTGTGTACAGTTAGATGTTTTATAGCTCCATCGATTCATATTGTTGTTTAATATATTGGTGGCCTTGTCGGCTTTATTTTGATCTCTTGATACTTTACTGTTAGCCTTGCCGGCTTTATGATATACGTTATGTTGTGGCGACCTTGTCGATCCGCATATGAACCTATGTGCTGAATGATCGGATATTCCTGTGTTGGGCCTTTTCTGCGTGCAGGTGTTCTTTGAGTTATGGTTTATAATGTTCAAAGTAACGGATAAGTCAGGTGGTTCCCGGCCTACTGGTCGGAGCCCGTCATACTCCTGGTCGGGGTGTGACAAAGTGGTATCAGAGCAGTTCGTCTAGGGAATGTCTACGAGCCGTGTCCAGTAGAATCTTGTTTATGGGTGTGAAGCGCGCCACACTTATAAACAAGAGGCTGCAGGGCATTTAGGAACCATTGACCTTTCTTTCTTATCTTAGATCGTGCCATAGAGATGAATCGTTGGATATGATGCCCCTGATTCTAACCCCAATTGTTTTGATCATAGATAAGCAGTTAATTATGTCGCTACGAGGAAATTGCTGAGAATTGAAGTTGTTCATTCGAAAGGTATGTTTCCTGTTTTATTAATATGGATGTTGATATAAGAACTTGAGCAAGATATTATGGGTATTTGTGATTGCTCTGTAGGGCATTGGATGTGTTTTCTGAGCTGTGTACAGGAATGAGGTAGTAAAAATTATAGAGAAAACTTTGCTGAAATTTTTACAAATTGAATTGTTTGCAAGTCTATAGAGAAAGGGTAAAGGGAAAATGCGACCATCAGCCGTTTGGTAAGTCATGATTGAAGGAATAACTATGCGATGCTTTCAAAGAGAAGTTTTAGAATGATCTTAATTTAATTTAAAGGAGGAACCCTGAGGGGAAAAATGACTAGTAATTAAAGAAACTGGGATGAGTTGCATCCGAGATTTCGGAGGATTGGGACCTATTGGAAACATAAAAAAAAAGTTGACATTAGGAACTCAAATACAGTATTACGATTTATGGATTAGATTGGTCAGTAAGTGATAACAAAGAGATATTGATGTAGGAAAGGCAGTTAACGAGTACGGAAAAGTTCCACCCTAGAAGTATATATATATATACGAGATCAAGATGGGTTTGTACTCATAGTGCAATGTTCTGCAAACTTCTAGGTAGATATTATTAAGTGGCAAACGGGAAAGAGCACTTTAAGAGCAAAGGAAATCAAGGAGGACCTTGAGGACAGAAGTACGAGAAAATGCGGTTATAAATTAATTAAAGGAAGTTATGTGATCGGTGATGATAAGAGGAAGCTTAATAAAATTAGTAAGGTTGGCCAAAGGTAGACAGTGATGGCATATGATAGTGAACTTGGAATAGAGATGCGATTATAAAGGAAACAGGACAAATATACGAGGAATCGACATACATACGAGCAAGCTATGGTATCGTAAAGGGAAATAAGAGATAAACGAAGGAAGAAAGAAAAGGGCGTATTTTACTAAAATTTCATGATGAGAACGAGAATCAGCGGGACATTAGAAGGATTATGATGCAAACAATTAGTTAAGAGAAACTATGGGACACTATGAGCCAAATTAAGGAAAGGACGAATGGTGAGAATGAATGAGAGAGAGTATCGACTTTTACTGGTATGGTATAAACCCAACTTGGAATCGGGAACCAAGGGTAAGAGGAATCTCAAGGGTATTGGTGAAAGGATAGCTATGAAGAAAAATTTCAGCTGAAGGAGCATGGTATAGTCGGCATTCTATAAGGAGCTTAACGAATTTCGATGTAACCATTGATTCATTAACTTAGGGGACTGTTAGGCATGAAGGAAGGAAGTGGTTTGAGTTGGGTCCAATATGTGTGGAAATTTGACTTGATACAAGAATCTAGTTAGCAAAAAAAAAAAAAAAAAAAAAAAAAAAAAAAAAGAAATAAGTAAAACCATGCGATGAAAGTAACTCCGGCATTATATGAACTAGAGGAGTTGAAGGATCACTAGGGTCGACCAAATGACTACGAAAGACGGTCAATACTTGAATGTTACTGGTATATGAGAACATTTTTAGATGAATTAGAATATTCCAAAGTATAGAAGAAGGAAATGTACTAGCTTGAAGGAGTCGAAATTCGAGATGAACTAATATAGCAAGGATGTGCTAAAGAAAAGTAGAAATGGACTAAATGCAAGTATATTATGAGACAGATATGGGAAAAGAGGCATGGCAAGATAATGAAGGTTTAGCAAATCAAGGAGATAAGTTTTGTCAATGCAATACGTTGTGTTCCGGGCTATGATTCGAATCGCTCGTACCAGAGAAATTTTTGGTTACAATTAATTATGCAGCAAACGTACCCCAAAAAGGTAACGAAGAAGTGAGAAGGCATACAAGTGACCAAGGATAAGTATCGGGAGACAGTTGGGATTAGTAAAGAGAAATTGTAATCGTAAGAGGTGAGAGTTTTAAAAGAGGAATATTTTTAGGAATTTCAATGATCGTTAAAAGAAAGAAAGACAGTATGCCTATGGATAGCATGACAGCAGTACTACCTGAGACTAGAAAATATCTCCTGCGTCGTGAAATCATAAGTCACTGTTTATATCAAATCGTGAGAATATATGTCATAGGACCATACAAATAATCGTCCTGATGAAATGGCTAGTAAAATGGTGTGGGGACGACAATAAATATTTGAAGAAGAATGGAAGCTATAAGTCTCGATTAGCTGCTGGTATTGGAGAGCCAATGACTTAAAGAGGGAAGCACACTCGTATTGAAAGGAAGTTGTGATTAAGTAAGATTTTATTTTAGTCTCCTGCTTATGAGTTATTTTGTAATGATGTTAAGATTAGAGGAGAGGAAATTGGAGGAAAGATTCAAATACAGATTTGAAGATATTTTAAATAGTAGATTAGCTTGGGATATGAGCATTAGTATGTTGTAACTTGTAAGTATAATCTTGTGATGAGGGATAACGACAGTGATAAGAAAATGCTGCATACAAGTGTATAAGGGATGATGCTGATATTGTTGTATGGGTTGAATTGAGTCCCATTTAACTATGAATCCCTTGGCTATAGTATTTTTGACGCATTGGATGAGTAATCTGAAGTAAAGTAATTAATGAGAATAATAAGCCATTAGCAAGGAAATGCTATTGCAAGCCATCTGGGCGCTACCATAGGTGGAACTATGATGATATTGTAAGGAATTAAGGAGTTCGACAAAAGCATTAAAAAGGAGATTGAATGATATGTATATAAAATCGATTAGTGCTAAGAGGGATAATCTAAAGTAGCACTAGAGAAGCAAGCAAGGAAAAGTGTCACAGCCAAATAAGAAAGTTGTCCACTAGTAGAGAAATAAAGGGCTGCGAAACAGGAGGGGCTAAGTCAACGGAAGGTGAAGTCATGGAAGTAGACGAAGATAAGATCGCAAGAAAAGGATTCAAGGACATAAATAAAAGAGATGGATATTTAAGGAATTATGAGATCCGCTTGATTAATAAACCGAAATGACAGATAAGTGCGTCAGACTATGGGAAAGACTTATCAAGTGAGAATCGGGCAAAGGTTAAAAGTAGAAGAAGAACCCCAAAGGAAATGATCAAAGGATATCATGTTTGATTGGAACAAGCGGGTGATAATGAGACCTCGTGAAACAAGCAACATGATGGCTCTTATTGGAAAAAGGGATGAATGAAGGTTACAAACAAAGGACAGAATGAAAAGATTCGAATTCGCTGCATGACTAGGAATTTTGGTTATTCTTCGAC
Organism: Lycium ferocissimum; assembly: GCF_029784015.1. Classification (NCBI taxonomy): domain Eukaryota; kingdom Viridiplantae; phylum Streptophyta; class Magnoliopsida; order Solanales; family Solanaceae; genus Lycium; species Lycium ferocissimum. The sequence continues at coordinate 30,098 of NW_026725843.1, forward strand.
AAATTTCTGAATTCACCCCTAAGTTATTAGCCGAACTAAGGATTAGAAACTTTAAGAGTAAATTGGAGGAAAGGAATCATTAAAGAAGAGGTTTGAGATGTTTTGATATAAGTACAAGAATTACCGTTAGTTAGCCAAGTGCTAGAAGTCCAATTGAAGGAAAGAGAAATTAAGCGAGACATCTCAATGTTAAGCTAGTTGAAAGATAAAGTACCGCAAAGATTAATTTGACTGCTATAGAAAGAAAAGGATGCTACAATGTGACCAGTCTTGAGGTTATCTTTAAGGGAGGAAGAATAAGAATAAATAAACTCCAAGAAGACGAAGGCCTGGAACATCTGTAAAACGTAAGAAAGGTACGTGGAAATTGAAGAGAACAAGAATTTCTGAATAAAAAGAAGATGGGATCAAAATTGGATAAAAGTATATGGTAAGTACTGGATAAAAGAGCATATAAGAATGTAAACAACGGAGGCTGAAGAGACAACGAGAACGATAAAGAATGAAGAGTTAGTAGACAGACATATAATAAGAAAAGAGATGACATTGAGTACGGGCATAAATTTTGGCCACAAAGGAAGAAGGATAAACTGCGTAATTCGGATAAGTTCAGTTTTAAATGAGCAAAGTAAGACCGCAAGTAAGTAAAGTAAATCGACAAATACGGTAAGAATATTGACATCTACCTCGGTAGCGAACTCTACCTCAACATTCGAGGACGAATGTTTTTGAAGGGGGGAGGAATGTTACACCCCGCACTTTCAGAGCATGAGCATGCCACATACTTCACCATAGTAATGGAGTATTGGAGAAGTCCCATGAAGTTTTGGAAGGTACAAGCCATGGGAAGTACGTAACAATGAAGTAAAGGATGAATTACGATCTCGTAAGTCGTAACCGGAAAGGACTTTAAAACACAAGAACATGACCATTATCAAGTATAATAAATGATAAATATCATGTAGGGGGAGTTGTGGAAGATTCCAGGATCAAGCAAATCAACGAAAATAAGTTTGTCGAAAATTTGGAACAAGTTGGCAGAATTAAGGACATAATTTTGAGTCAACTTTGGAGGGGTATATCTCTAGGTATATAGCGAGTTTTAAAGTGTTTTAAAAGCCTAAAATGAATTTTGTCGAGTCTAGTTTCCAACGCAACAAACCGCTCATCGATACGACATCGGAGTAAAGAATTATGGACGTTACAAGATAGGCTGACAAAGCAGAAACGCATGCTACAGTAACTGCTACAGTACCGACTTGCTATAGTACTGCTACAGTGAACCCGACCCGACTTTACCCACCTATAAAAGGGTCAAAACCCCTTTATTTTCATCAAAAATCAGATGAAAAATGTTATATCCCATATTTTTATACGACGGATTATTCGTGAGCTAATTGACATAAATCCAAGGACAAGATTATTTTTGGGTATGAGACAAGGACTTTTAATCCCCGGTTTTTTACTAATGCATGAATTGCTTATTAATTATAGCTAGTGGAAATATTAGTGGAGATTTGGGATTAATTTACCATGATTAGATTATTAAGTGGGGATTAGTGATTAATTATGATTAATTAGCTTAATTAGACCACTAAGTGGGCCCCACAACATGTGGCTGAATATGATTGGCTCATGGATGATAGTGGGACACATGTCAAGGGCTGGACACATGTCAATCCAAGGGGAGGCATATAAATTCATGAAATATGAGTCATATATTCATTTTTCAGATTTAACAAAGTGAATTAGAGGAGAGAGAAGCTCTCCCTCTTCACCAAGAAGAGAGAGGAGCTCACGGCCAGCCATGGCAGCTCCACCAAGCCACGGCCATGGCTATGGCAGCTTCTTCAACTCACGGCCAACCCTTCTTTACACCATTGAATTGGTAATTTCATCTTGTTTTGGAGAAGAAAGTATGAACAACCATGGCTGATAGCTCACGGCCAATTCAAGTTTTATGAAGGAAAATTGTAACTTGTTTTCTAAGTGTTCTACATGTTCAAGGAGGCAGCAAGGTTAAGAATTAAATTGAAGAAGATGAAGTGGTATGAATGGTGCAAGTAATGGTGGAATCTTCCCTAACTAGTTTGAGGTAAGACTTTTCCTCTTGTTATGGAATTGAAGTTAATAATGTTGTAAGGGAGAGATTAAGTTGTGTTAAGCAAATTGGAAGTATGAAAATGCATGATTTTCGTTGGTGATTGTAGTTGGGCTGAATTGGAGATTGTTTCAAGTAAATTAAGTTTGATTGGTGTTGTTGTTATTGTTGTCATTGACTGTGTGTTAAAAGTGAAGGAATCATGATAATTAAAGTTGTAGTTGTTTATATGGAATTGTTGAAATATGAATTGAATCCATGAAATTATGTGTGTTGATGTTGAAGTAGTGTTGAAGCCGTAAGAGGCTGTTTCTGTGTGAAAATGGTGAAATGATTTTATTTAATATTTTGGTTGTTGTTGTCATGGATTATGTGATGAGAATGAAGGAATTAAATGGTTAAAGTTGAAGTTGTATTTGTTTTGTGGGCTGTTTTAAGAACTTATTGTGATATTAAGGTAGTTTTCTTGCATATGAATAATTGATGTTGTTGTCGTGTACGTGTTGATATGATTCGCAAATTTGGATGAAAAGAGTGTATGAGATAATGTATAAGAAGCGTATAAAATATGGTATGCGAAGCGTATGTGGCTTGCTTGGTATATTTTAGATGTTCGTGAGATTATCGGGCATTGTTATGTGGTAATTAAGGGGCTGTTTTGCGTTGTGTTGTTGTTCTTGTTGGATTATTATAAGGTCACTCGATGAAGTGTTGTGGCTATAGATTATTAAGAGTAACTTGAATATGTCGTAGTCGATATGTTAAAGATTATGGAATGTCGTAATGTGTGGGCTGATTTGGAATGTTGTGTGGGCTGTCTCGGGACATTCTTGTATCTTGTCTTGATTAGTCTCAATATAGTACTTGAATGTGTGGTTGTTGATGTTGACTTGGTTATTGTGTAGTTGGTTGAATATAAAGGAAAAGCCGTCTAATTTTCTAGAAGTGAGCTACTAACGTTGGGATACGTTTTGAACCTTCCCGTAGCTTAACCATAGTTCTTGACGTCTTAATATAGGTTGAGACACTTTGGGCAGCATATACGTATTGTGTCACGGATAAGCGCTAAAGGTATGTAAAGCTATCCCTTCTTTCTTTTGGCATGTCTTAGATATAAGTGACGTATGATATGAGCTTTGGGGTACCCTATTCATAAGTTCCGAGTGTAATTCATGATTCTTATTCACTTCTTGATGTTAGAACTCTTAAGGTAATTGAGCTATTTCCCCTCGAGTCTTCTATACGTTGGATAGTAGTTGGTACGTAAAGGTTCCTATTCTTAAAAACTCTATAATGACTAATGTCCTTGACTTCCATAAGCTGTTTCGCATTATCTTGATACATGTCTATGATTCCTGAAGCTCTATTTGATATAGTTCATAGTGACATTCAAGGAGTAGTGAACATGACTATCGCCCTGATACTCGAGTGTTAATTAGTCTACTTATCTATTGAGTCTCAAATGATGATTTAGATGCATATGGTTACTCACTACTCTGCTCGTGCATACTGTCATTACATCTTTCACCGAGTCCCGGGCCGGGTATGTTATCATGCACAGTTCACTACATTATTCACCGAGTCCCTCACTAGAGGGCCGGGTACGGTATATGATGACATGATAATACGATGATATGATGATATGATGATATGATGATACGATGATATGATTATGGCACCGAGTCCCATGATGGGCCGGGTAAGGTATACGTGTACACGACTTTATTCACCGAGTCCCATAATGGGCCGGGTATGGTAGATGATAATGATATGCATGATTTCATTTCATAAGGCACAGGTACAGTGATTTCTTGATTATCATACTTGTCTCCAGGAATCTCTACTTCAGTTATGATTTTCCTTAATGTATTTCATGCTTTATATACTCAGTACATATTTCATTCTGACCCCCTTTCTTCGGGGGGCTATGTTTCATGCCCGCAGGGACAGGTACTCGATTTGGTGATCCTCCTGCTTAGGACTTCTACTCAGCTGTCTTGGAGTGCTCCGTTGTTCCGGAGCCTGGACTTTTGGCATAGATCTTTTGATACATGTATATGGTTATCCAGGGGTACGGCGGGGCCCTGTCCCGTCATATGTCATTGTTGATACTCTTAGAGGTCTGTAGACATATGTGTGGGTTGTATATAGATATTATACAGTTGTGTCTGTCACACCCTAATTTCCAATAGGGCATGATGGGCACCCGACCCTTACTTAGGACCGAGCGAACCCGCTGACTCTCGTCATATTCATAACCATACTGGGCTCGCAAACATGACACAAGTATATAATGAAATTTTTTTTAGAAAACAAACATGCCTTTCATCTTTGTCAAACCAAATAAACTAGCATCGTATGAAATACGTAAAACATATGAAGTTCGTAACATAATGCATAATCATACATCGGCTTACATAGCCGCTTACAAAACTGACATATCACACGCACGACACTGTCTGCAAAGTCTCTAACATAACTTCGGATACCATACAAAAGCACTCTGACTCGGCAGCATCCGGAGGAAATGGAGCTCGCCAATCCAGCTGGAACATCTTCTGCTAACATCATCTATTCATCTGTGGGTACCTGCGCGGCATGAAACGCAGCCCCCGAAGAAAGGGGTCGTCTAGAATACCGAGTATGCAAAGCGAGGAGGTATGAAAACGAAGTCATAACCAAGTACGAAGTACAGAAAGTGAGCATAACAACTCGGAAAACCAAAGTGCTTGCATCCGAAGTACAAATCATACATAAACGGTACAGAAGACAAATATAACCATCAGAATGCCAAAATACTTACTTAACTTTCTTTTGCAAAACATTCCTGTCTCACATATACGGAAAATAGAACATATCATATGGTGACATCAACCGACCGATCCTATTCCGGAATATCATATATCATACTACATCATACTTCGTGTTCCAAAGCGAGAAGATACGAAAGAACAAATCGAGTCATAATCGAAACGAAAATACAGAAAGTAAGTGCAAATCCAAAGTACCAAAGTGTTTATTTTCAAAATACAAATCGTGCATAGGGCTCTTAGAATATGGTCGCCCGCCGTCGATGGCGCCATAACCCATCGACCAAGATTTCATATCTCTCGAAACCCGACATACCGCGGTCAAATACCCAATGTCAATATCACTCGACATACCGCGGACAAATACCCGGCGGTCAATATCACTCAACATACCGGATAAATACCCGGCGGTCAATATCACTCAACATACCGCGGACAAATACCCGACGGTCAATATCACTCAACACATACCGGCACGCTAAAATATCCGGCGGCAATATCACACATACCGCGGTCAAAATATTCGGCAATATCACACGTACCGCGGTCAAAATATCCGGCGGCAATCGCGCCAGGTCACGCATACCGTGCGGACTCGTGAAGAAATAGCGAGAATGCCGAGCATAATCGTGGGAAATCATATACAATGCAAAACACTTACACGGACCCAGGGTAATCAAAACAAAGCTGTTAGGTCAAAATTAGTCAAATGGGTTTTCGGCAATATCACTCGGGAACATATCAAACGGACTCCGAAACCATATTTACTGTATCGAATCTTAAGTATACGAATCATTATTTCGACTCAACGGACAAATATACAATCATACTCGGGGCCGGAAAGGTAGTCATATTGAATTCTTTCAAAAGCCATCAGAATTGTACAGAAGAAGATCGCGGGACCCACGGACGAGCGTCAACCCAATCCGGGCCCGCCTACGAAAATCATAGTTATTATACATTGTAGAATCATTTACGAGCATACCAAGGCCATCCGATTCTGTTTGTGAAAGTTACGGACGTTCATAGTTTTCGGAATCGTTTAGGAACAAAACTCTTTGAAAAACCAAACTGTTATGTAACTTTTGAAACTTAGTCATACAAAAGACATAAGGGACAGTATTTCATCATATCAAGCATACGAAGACCAAGAAACAAATAAGAATTACAGACATGCTCGGATCGCGAGTAGAATTTCTCGAGGCTCGTGTCATAGCCTATTTACAACTAAGGCATGCCAAAAGAAGGAAGGCGAAGCTTTACATGCCTCGATTCTCTCAAAGCTAATCCAAATCAAACTTATGTCTCGGACTCCCCAAGATCTACAATAAGGTCATTAAGTACCAAACATGTCACGACCCGACTTGAGGGCCGCGACGAGCACCCGGTGCTAGCCCACCCGGGCACCCTTTTTTCATACTTATACTTCACATTCTAGGTGAGCCACATCATTACATCATACTTTTCGTTCGTCATCATTCTAAGCTCATCGGGCAATAACATATTTATATCATCAACAACATCTATGCCCATATACAGTACATGCGCCGACAAGGCGAACAAAATAACATCCCAAATATAGGCGGGCAAGGCCGAACATATCTAACCATATACACAATGTCTACGAGCTCTAAGAAGGGTACATCATATCATGTCATATGGGCGGGACGGGACCCCGCCGTGCCCATGAATATATACACAAAAGAATATATATATAAAAAGTTGCTTCTCGAATGAAATGGAGCTCGCTATGTAGTCCCGAGATAGTACAGCTATGGATCAAATCTGTCTCCCTGGCCACCTGCGGGCATGACGCAGCGTCCACAAACAAAAGGACGTCAGTACGAAGAATGTACTGAGTATGTAAAGCATGATCAATATCAATATGGAAGCATAAAGGATAACATCTGAAATAATACAGCTGGGAGATAAATAGCATCATCATCATGGCACTTTTTGCTTTCCATAGGGACGTTCATTTCTATTTCATACTCGTGTGCATACATTTGTATTCTTGCTCATTTACGTATCTACTTTCATGTTCGTATTCATGTCTCCTTTCATATTCATGCTCATATCATATACATTGCGTATTTATAGCCCTTACTTGGCACTTACATAATCTTAACATAGTCGTACTCATAAAGATGTAATATACATAGCATAATCGTACTCATATAAATGTCATACATATAGTATTTATATAGCCTACCCGACCACGAAGGTTCGAGGTTTTACGTGCCCGGCCCTACCAAGGCTCGGTGCTGGCCCTACCAAGGCTCGGGGGTTGTTATTGTTATTCGTACCAAGCTGCGGTGGCGCGCGCGCGTCGTTATATAATGATATACATTTTTACTATATTCTACCCGGCCATATAAGCTCGGGGTTCACAATAGCCTCTCATGGGCATACATACATATACATATACATACTTATCATATTCTACCCGGCCACATAAGCTCGGGGTTCACAATAGCCTCTCATAGGCACACATACCTACTAGTTCATATCTATCTCTTACCCTTTTTACTATCGTCATTCATTACATTCTATCCTTAGAGCATTACTCGCCGTGTAAGAAACTTAGTACAATCGTATCACTTGGGCATCATTGGCTTAATAGCTTCTCGAGCTAAGATCATTAGAAAGTATCATGAACTCATAAGAGATGAACAATTGGCCCGAGAACCATGCCTTATGAAAGAAGGGTTAGCCTTACATACCTTGTCGTGTAACTATTCTATCGCTTGAGCGATCTTCTTCAAAGCTCACGTTCTACCTTCATTGAAGTGCATACTCGTATTAGATGATAAATAGCATTAGCATTCATGACTAATTCTAGAGAAAATCGGACGACATCTCCTTTATTTATACGACTTTCCTCGTATTACATATCAACTCCCAACATCCATAATAACATTCATTTTATCATCATAATAGCTTCTAGTCATCTACATTACTCTTACTTCACAATTCTTTTCACTTTATCCATAGCCATAGCCATAACTCGTCAATACATTCATTCATATACAATGTCGTTTTCCATACTCCCAATATCATTTATAACATGATTATATTCATGAAGCATCAAGAATCATAACTCGTTCCAAACGTTTACTCAAAAGTGCTACTATTCACACATTCATGACCCATTACTTATTTTCTTTCGTAATTCGAGTGTTTCATCTTCCCAACACTTTATATAACATGGAAACATCATAAAACTTACCTTAGATGGTGTAGGATTGAACCTTGGTTGCATGAACCTCACTTGAGCCAAACCCTAGATTTTCCTTCACTTGGATTTCTTGCTTTTGATGAACTTTAATGGTTTTCCTTACTTTGATTCACTTGGTTTGATGATTAAGACCTTTGATCTCCTTTGTGTTCTTGTTCTTGGAATAAATATGGAACCCTAGAGCCTTTAGAGAGAAGTAGAGAGAGGTTGGAAATGAAATAATGAAGTTGGGAACTCATTTAAACACTTAAAACATTTCAGCCCGTCGGGTGTTCCACGGACTGTTCCACTGTCCGTGGAGCTGGTCTTGGTTCACGACCAGCCAGCTGCTCTCTCTGCTGGCAGTTCCACGGACCCATCCACGGTCCGTGGAATGCAATGCTGGCCGTGGATGGCCGTGGAACTCACGGTTCCACCAAGTTTGATCCGTCGTCTCGTTTGATCTCCAATCCTTATGGAACCTTCTTAGCACTTGTTTATCACTTCATTAGCAACCTAAGGGGCGTCATAACTCTTCCCAACACATCATTAAGTTGTCATCAACTTACTACTCATAAAGCCTTTTCCGAAACTTATCGCTTACATAGCCTTCTCTTGGCAACTCTCTTATCTAACATCGAATGTCTTTCGAATCTCAATTAGAATCATCAATTGCTATGTCTTACTTATTAAAACATCGTCTACCTCCTATCTCTCATTAGCCTATTCACTGTGCATCAACGGAAAATTTTTCCGAGGTGTAACAAAACATTAGCCATAAGCACTTAAGAATCCAATCCCAAGCCATCACTTTATTTACAGAATTTGGCAAAAGATTTCCCTATAAGTTCAACAACCCCGAGAATTCAACTCGGCCAATATTATCAACAACAATACCAACAACCATATAAGCAACATCAATAATCGATTCAAAACGCATTCTAACATTAATAACCCTTTCGACACAATTCAACAACATTCCATCCACTACATAATGAAACCCGAAACCTCCAAGTTCAAGGAAACAACACAACACATTTTCTTCCTTCCGAATTCATGAACTACATTAATAATCCATTACTTCCATAAATTCAATAAACTATATAAAATTCCATAACAAGCCGCAAACAACTATAACTTCACTTTGAACCATTAAACTTTCATTAGCACCATAGAATCCACAACACAACAATCCAAACATACTAAATAAATTTAGTTCATTCCTTGTCACAAAACAGCCCATACTCACGCTCAACATCAACATACAAAATTTCATGAATTTCATCCATTTCTACACACTATCCCCTCCGTTTTAATCCGTTAAAATTCTAAATACACTCGTTAACAATGAAAAGGAACCGTATTCATACCTTAAGCATGCAGCCCCCACGTTATCACTCTTCTCCTTGGTTGATTTTTAGCTCAAATTGAAGACAACGCAGCCGTACAACACTTTTCTCTTCATGGGCTTCGGAATTCGGGGCTCGATTTTGGTCAAAATTGGTTTTTCTTCTCTCCAAGGTTCTTCTCTCTCTCTTTCCAGAATTTTCTGGGTATTCTTGGTCTGAAAAATGAGAGGAAAGGGCTGAAATTAGACTTAAATAGGCATGGTCATGGGCCTAACCCGATTGGGCCCGGTTTGGGCCTAGCCCACTGACCTTTCCGCCTTAAAACGTCCATATCTCCTTCTCCCGATGTCACCTGTGGGCCCACGACCTATGGTTGGAAAGATAATTCAATTATCTACAACTTCTATCTTTGGTATTTTTCCAAATTCCAAACTTATAATACCGTTTCGCCCCTCGAAGTCGATCACCCGAAAACATTACTTAAAAATATTTGTTTGGAGGACTTCCACTTTGATTTGGCTCAAGGGTCCTTCTTGAGTTATGTTTAACTTCACATATGTGATTCATATAAATTGTCGCATGTCCCAAAAAAAAAAAAATCTCGGTGTGTGGACCCCACCTCAGCTTGCGAATAATCCGACGTACAAAAATACGAAATATAATGCTGTCAACGTGAGTTTAAATTATGAAGCAACAACATGATTGTCAATTTTTGGACTCCAATTTTTTTCTTAGTCATGGCCGAATGGCCTCTTGTTCTTTCTCCATGCTTCTTGAATTTTCTAGGGTGCTAAATGATGAAGATGACTTAATTAGTCATCTTTTGCCACTTATATAATTAACACATGTGGGCTATGGCCCACACCACACACATGGCCACATATGGCCATTTTCATGAAATATTTAGTTTCCAAAATTTCACTTCTAGCCCTTAATTTCCATGAAATGCTTAACTTTCCATGATTCACTTTTAACCCCAAATTTTCCTTATTCCAAATTTACCCTTAACACTCCATACCAATGAAAAGATGAATCTGCAACTTGTGCATTAAAACAAAAATCAACAAAACCGAAAATTAAAAGCCTTGTCCATAACTTGTCGCAACCAACTTAGAATATTCCAACGTGCAAAGTACGGGGTATAACATCCTTCACCCTTTAGAACATTCGTCCTCGAATGTTCAACTAGTCGTATAGGGTCTTAAGGATCTCGATTTAAACTTTTCCTTCTTGTAATTCCCTTTACTCAACTTGTAACATTCTAGGCACATTATCTCGTGTCGTCTCTTAATCTTTAACTCAAACCCTTCCGTATTCATTCCATAGCTTGTTTTTCCGTTTCACACTTGCCTTTGTATTCTAGCTACATAGATCACATCATAACCTTGGCCACTTTCTCACTAGGCTTCACTTATTTTCATAACAATCCCCATTATATTCACATTATATCTTATTCGTAACCAATCCCATAATATAACACTTCTTAACCCTTTACCCTTTCTAGTCCACTTTATCCTTAATATCTCGCAAGCTGTCTTATCAATATATCCATATCCATCACAATTTTTTTCCTCCTTACTCTTGTCTTAATCATACTATTACTTCTTGCTCGAGGTCAGCCATACTCGCAACTTACTCAAATCTTACCATTACGGTGAACACGGCCTTTCAGGTCGCATTACAAACCTACATCTCATTTTCTCTTTATTTCTGGGAAAATTTCGGCAGAGTTTCCTCTATATTTCTTACTATCTCAAAACCTGTACACAGGAAATACCAACAATGCCTCACAGGGCCAAAATACATATATGCATATCATATCATATCGTATCGTATCACAGCCGCACAGGGCTCCCAATATCATCAACAGTACACAAATGATAAACATACCTCGTATGCCCAACTCAAACGGCATCTGTTACACTTTCTTGTTTACTTTCCCCCTTTAATCTTCAACTTGTATTTCAATCGCAACTTCAATATCTTTCCCAACATATATCTTCCATACCTTTACTTACCTGCGTACTTTGTGACTTCCAACATCATCAATCACTTTCTTCTGTCAGTGTCATTCTTCAGCTGCAATCACAAATCAGGGTAAGGAGTCCCATCTCCTATGACTTGGCTCTATGGCACGATCTCAGACGTGAAAAAAGAGTAACCACCCTAGATGCCCCGTAGCCTCCTGTTTATAAATGTGGCGCGCTTCACACCATAAATGTGGACTCTCTACCGGGACACGACTTTGCAGACAACCCCTAGGACGAACTGCTCTGATACCAATTTGTCACACCCTAATTTCCGATAGGGCATGATGGGCACCCGACCCTTACTTAGGGCCGAGCGAACCCGCTGACTCTCGTCATATTCATAACCATACTGGGCCCGCAAACATGACACAAGTACATAATGAAATTTTTTTTTCAGAAAACAAACATGCCTTTCATCTTTGTCAAACCAAATAAACTAGCATCGTATGAAATCTGTAAACATATGAAGTTCGTAACATAATGCATAATCATACATCGGCTTACATAGCCGCTTACAAAACTGACATATCACACGCACGACACTGTCTGCAAAGTCTCTAACATAACTTCGGATACCATACAAAAGCACTCGACTCGGCGGCAAAGATCCGTAGGAAATGGAGCTCGCCAATCCAGCTGGAACATCTTCTGCTAACATCATCTATTCATCTGTGGGTACCTGCGCGGCATGAAACGCAGCCCCCGAAGAAAGGGGGTCAGTACGGAATATGTACTGAGTATGCAAAGCAGGAGGTACAGAAAACGAAGTCATAACCGAAGTACGAAGTACAAAAAGTGAGCATAACAACTCGGAAAACCAAAGTGCTTGCATCCGAAGTACAAATCATACATAAGCGGTACAGAAGACAAATATAACCATCAGAATGCCAAAATACTTACTTAACTTTCTTTTGAAAAACATTCCTGTCTCACATATACGGAAAATAGAACATATCATATGAGCTGACATCAACCGACTGATCCTATTCCAGAATATCATATATCATACTACATCATACTTCGTGTTCCAAAGCAGAAGATACAGTAAACAAATCTGAGTCATAATCGAAACAAAAATACAGAAAGTAAGTGCAAATCCAAAGTACCAAAGTGTTTATTTTCAAAATACAAATCGTGCATAGGGCTCTTAGAATATGGTCGCCCGCCCGTCGATGGCGCCATAACCCATCAGACTTCAGAAGATTTCATATCTCTGAAACCCGACATACCGCGGTTAAATACCCAGCGGTCAATATCACTCGACATACCGCGGACAAATACCCGCGGACAAATACTCAACATACCGCGGATAAATACCCGGCGGTCAATATCACTCACACATACCGCGGACAAATATCCGGCGGTCAAATATCACACATACCGCGGTCAAAATATCCAGCGGCAATATCACACATACCGCGGTCAAAATATCCAGCGGCAATATCGCACATACCGCGGTCAAAATATCCAGCGGCAGCATCACATAGTGCGCACGATCACACGATCACACAACCGGCCCGGGACTCGGCGAAAGAGGTAATAGCAGAATGCACGAGCAGAATCGTGAGAAATCATATGCAATGCAAAACACTTACACAGACCCAGTAGGGTAATCAAAACAAACTGTTAGTTCAAACCGAAACATTAGTCAAATCAGGTTTTCTTCCGAATATCACTCGGGAACATATCAAACCGGACTTCAGAAACCATATTTACGTATCGGAATCATAAGTATACGAATCATTATTTCAGACTCAACAGACAAATATACAATCATACTCGGGGGTCGGAAAGGTAGTCATATTGAATTCTTTCAAAAGCCATCAGAATTGTACAGAAGAAGATCGCGGGACCCACGGACGAGCGTCAACCCAATCCGGGCCCGCCTACGAAAATCATAGTCATTATACGTTGTAGAATCATTTACGAGCATACCAAGGCCATCCGGTTCTGTTTGTGAAAGTTACGGACGTTCGTAGTTTTCGGAATCGTTTAGGAACAAAACTCTTTTAAAAACCAAACTTTTATGCAACTTTTGAAACTTAGTCATACAAAAGACATAAGGGCCAATATTTCATCATATCAAGCATACGAAGACCAAGAAACAAATAAGAATCACAGACATGCTCGGATCGCGAGAGTAGAATTTTCTCGAGGCTCGTGTCATAGCCTATTTACAACTAAGGCATGCCAAAAGAAGGAAGGGCCAAGCTTTACATACCTCGATTGCTCTCAAAGCTAATCCAAATCAAACTTATGTCTCGGACTCCCCAAGATCTACAATAAGGTCATTAAGTACCAAACATTAGCCATAAGCACTTAAGAATCCAATCCCAAGCCATCACTTTATTTACGTAAATTTGGGCAAAGATTTCCCCCTATAAGTTCAACAACCCCGAGAATTCAACTCGGCCAATATTATCAACAACAATACCAACAACCATATAAGCAACATCAATAATCGATTCAAAACGCATTCTAACATTAATAACCCTTTCGACACAATTCAACAACATTCCATCCACTACATAATGAAACCCGAAACCTCCAAGTTCAAGGAAACAACACAACACATTTTCTTCCTTCCGAATTCATGAACTACATTAATAATCCATTACTTCCATAAATTCAATAAACTATATAAAATTCCATAACAAGCCGCAAACAACTATAACTTCACTTTGAACCATTAAACTTTCATTAGCACCATAGAATCCACAACACAACAATCCAAACATACTAAATAAATTTAGTTCATTCCTTGTCACAAAACAGCCCATACTCACGGCTCAACATCAACATACAAAATTTCATGAATTTCATCCATTTCTACACACTATCCCCTCCGTTTTAATCCGTTAAAATTCTAAATACACTCGTTAACAATGAAAAGGAACCGTATTCATACCTTAAGCATGCAGCCCCCACGTTATCACTCTTCTCCTTGGTTGATTTTTAGCTCAAATTGAAGACAACGGAGCGTACAACACTTTTCTCTTCATGGGCTTCGGAATTCGGGGCTCAGATTTTGGTCAAAATTGGTTTTTCTTCTCTCCAAGGTTCTTCTCTCTCTCTTTCCAGAATTTTCTGGGTATTCTTGGTCTGAAAAATGAGAGGAAAGGGCTGAAATTAGACTTAAATAGGCATGGTCATGGGCCTAACCCGATTGGGCCCGGTTTGGGCCTAGCCCACTGACCTTTCCGCCTTAAAACGTCCATATCTCCTTCTCCCGATGTCACCTGTGGGCCCACGACCTATGGTTGGAAAGATAATTCAATTATCTACAACTTCTATCTTTGGTATTTTTCCAAATTCCAAACTTATAATACCGTTTCGCCCTCGAAGTCAAATCACCCGAAAACATTACTTAAAAATATTTGTTTGGAGGACTTCCACTTTGATTTGGCTCAAGGGTCCTTCTTGAGTTATGTTTAACTTCACATATGTGATTCATATAAATTGTCGCATGTCCCAAAAAAATCTCAATGTGTGGACCCCACCTCAGCTTGCGAATAATCCGACGTACAAAAATACGAAATATAATGCTGTCAACGTGAGTTTAAATTATGAAGCAACAACATGATTGTCAATTTTTGGACTCCAATTTTTTCTTAGTCATGGCCGAATGGCCTCTTGTTCTTTCTCCATGCTTCTTGAATTTTCTAGGGTGCTAAATGATGAAGATGACTTAATTAGTCATCTTTTGCCACTTATATAATTAACACATGTGGGCTATGGCCCACACCACACACATGGCCACATATGGCCATTTTCATGAAATATTTAGTTTCCAAAATTTCACTTCTAGCCCTTAATTTCCATGAAATGCTTAACTTTCCATGATTCACTTTTAACCCCAAATTTTTCTTATTCCAAATTTACCCTTAACACTCCATACCAATGAAAAGATGAATCTGCAACTTGTGCATTAAAACAAAAATCAACAAAACCGAAAATTAAAAGCCTTGTCCATAACGGGGTATAACGAAGTCTATATGACTTATTTTGGGACGTTCCCGTACGTCGTGGCAGCCTTGTCGGCCTGCGTATATATGTATTTTGGGATGTTGTATGTAGTGGCAGCCTTGTCGGCTTACCTATATGTTTGGGGATGTTCCCGTACATTGTGGCAGCCTTGTCGGCTCGTGTATTATGATATCTGTTGATTAGTTGTGACTCCTCAGGAGACAGGTTACCATGATATATGTATGTGACGTTTTGAGATGACGTATGTTTCCACAAAGTTTCTATATGATGTTCGCTTCGGTTTGATTATGTCTAAGATATGTATATGAGTGTCGGCTCGGGCACTAGTCCCGGCCTACGGGGTTGGGTCGTGACAAAAGTGGTATCAGAGCAGTTCATCCTCGGAGTGTGTACAGACCGTGTCTAGTAGAGTCTTGTTTATCGGTGTGTTGTGCACCACATCTATAAACCGGAGGCTACAGGGCATTTAGGATGTTACCTTTCTTTCATATCTAAGATCGTGCAATAGAGCCAAGCCATAGGAAATGAGATTTCTTACACTAACCTTTGATTTCGACGGAAGAACGACATCGACGATGAAGAAAGTGATTGACGATATTCGAAGTTACAAAGTACGCAGGTAAGCAAAGGTACGAAAGATATATGTCGGGTAAGGTATTGAGGTACGATTGAAATGTAAAGTTTAAAACTGAAAGGGAAAGTAAACGGGAAAGTGTAACAGGTGCAGTTTGAGTTGAACATATGAGGTAAGTTCATCATTTTCGTACTGTTGTTGATATTGGGAGCCCTGTGTGGCTGTGATATAATATATATATATATATATATATATATATATATATATGTTATTTTTGTGAGGCATTGTTGGTATTTCCTGCGTGCAGGTTTTGAGGTAGTAAGAAATACAGAGGAAACTCTGCCAAAATTTTTCCCAAAAATAAAAAGAGAATGAGATATAGGCTTGTAATATGTCTTGAAAGGTCGTGTCAATAGTAATGATAGGATTTGACTAAGCTGCGAGTATCCGGGGCTAACCACCGAACACCACTCATGTTACTGCTTATCTGCTCTTATTCACATTATATGCTCGTAATCATATGAAACTGTCATTTGCGAAAACATATTTGCTTTTATAACATAAGCCCTTCGGCTATCAAAATAATATATACATATACATGCATACATATACATGAACACTATGGGACCATACTACCCACACTGCGTATCTACTAGCCTCTACTGGAATACTAGATATATGGACAGGACAGGACCGCGTCGTGCCCAATCATGAATATACACAGATATGTACCAAAAGAATAATCAATGGCACCTCCGGAAAATGGAGTGCTCTCTAATCGGCCGCTAGCTCCTATGAGTCTGGATCACCTCCCTGTCTACTTGTGGGCTTGAACTCAGCGTCCGAAGAAAAGGACGTCAGTACGAATATTGTACTGAGTATGTAAGGCATAAACAATAATAAGACATCAATGAAATAAGGAGGCATCAATGAAGAGCAATACGGCGATCGAGTCATAAAGGAAATCATACATGCTGGCTTACTTTCATACTCATCATCATCTCATATATGCATAAATGTATAAGCTGCCCGACCATATAGGTACGGTGTGATAAACAATAGCCTTAGCCTGCGTCCAGGCCTCCCGCGTCCGGGGTATCATCTCATGCCGCCCACTAGTGGTGTCTGCCCATGCCATTTGGCCATGGTGTATAGCTGCCCGCCTTGGCGGTGAATGCCCGGCCATATAGGCGCGGTGTGATATCATCATGTACTCATCATATCATGCTCATCATAGTATGCTTATCATAATGTGCTTATCATAACTCATCATAGTATACTTATAGTAATACATGCATGAGGACTTGTAGATAATCATACTTTGTCGGGGTGACATAAGGTCGTGAACCCCCGACTTTGTTATGGAACACTCATAAGTATCCTGACTCACCTTAAAGGAACAATATAAGGTGAGTGTATATAATGATCAACATCAATGGACTATGGATAGCTTCATTAGTTTAGTAGGAACATCATATCATAACTATAACATTTCTAGACTTTCGCTTATCATCATCGTTATCTTGCTCATAGCATATCTCTTATCTCGTATGATCTTTCATGAACAAAGACTCATGGCTTTCTAGAGAAGGGAACATTCATGAGAAAGAGGAAATTCATGCCATAGATCTCATGCCTTAGAAAGAAAGGGCTAAGCCTCACATACCTTTTCGTTTAGTTACTCTATCGCTTGTTCGTTCTCCTTTAATGCACTTGTTTATACCTTCAATGGAATTCGTATCGACATTAGCGATATCATCGTGAAAACTGTCACGACCCAACCCCGTAGGCCATGACTAGTGTTCGAATTGGACACTCATACGCATTTGATACTCAGAATCAGTATACTAAACTCGCATAAATACAAATGGTCACACATAGTCTCAGATTATCGCATAAGAGCAAACATATATCACAAAAGCCGGCGAGGCTGTCATAATGTACATAACATATCAAATATACGCATATGCAGCCGACAAGTCGCTTACGGCGAACGGACGCGCCAAACACATATGTCACACGAACACAACTGTACAGAAATAACCACAACCCACATACATGTCTACAGACCTCTAAACAGAACAACGGAATCATATGACGGGACAGGGCCCCGTCGTACCCCTGAATGAATATATACATATGTAACGGAAGAATATATACCAAAATGTGGCTCCGGACGAAGGAGCACTCTCAAACAGCAGAGTAGGTGTCCTAGGTGGCGGATCACCAAGGCGGGTGTAATTGCGGGCATGAAACGCGACCCCCGAAGAAAGGGGGTCGGACGGAATATGTACTGAGTATGCAAAGCAAGAAATACAATAGCAGAATCATAATCGAAACCAAAGATGCGGAAAAATAGATTCAATATGCAAAATGTCAAAATATTTACTTTAAAAATACAAATCATGCATAGGCTCTTAGAATATGGTCGCACTTTGTCATTGGCGCCATAACACATCATACTCCGAGAAGATTTCATATCTCGAACCCGACATATCCATAGCACATCATAACGCCATAACACATCATAACGCCAAATATACTCGGAACCCAGCCCTCTAGCGAGGCTCGGCGAACCGGACACATCATACTCCGGAATATATCATAGTGCGCACGAACATAACCGGCCCGGGACTCGGCGAAGGATGTAACAATCATATGCACGAGCAGAGTCGTGAGTAACCTTATACATAAAATAATTATCGTAGACTCAATGGGTAATAAGTAATCCAAACTCGGGAGTTAAGGTGATAGTCATACTAAATCCTTTCCGAAAGTCGCCAGAAACGAACATAGAAAAGTCTCGGGGCCCACGGACGGGTGTCAACCCCATCCGAGCCCGCCTATGAAAGTTGGGGGATGTTATGCCCTATGAAATCTCCTATGAATGTTTCGGGGCGATCCGAGCTCGTCTACGGAAGTTACGGTTGTTCTTAGTTACAGAATCTTTTAAACATGAAATCCCTTTATGCAACTTTTGAAAGCCTTTCATATAAAACATAAGGATCTTAATTTAAATACATTAAGGGGCCAACATTAAGAGGAGATTAAGAATCATATACGAACTCGGATCGTAAGAATGGAATTACCCCGAGGCTCGTATCATAGCCTACTTAACACTAGGACATGTCAAAAGAAAGAAGGATTGGGCTTCACATACCTCGCCTGCTCCCGACGCTAATCCAAACTTACGTCGCGGACTTCCCAAGATCTACAATATGTCATTAAATGCCAAGCATTAGCTAAAGGCATTTAGGAATTCAGTTCCAAGTGAACACTAAATTCTACAGAAATTTGGCGGCATTTCCCCGTAAATACAACAACCCCGAGAATTTAACTCGGCCAATTCAACAACAACAACACCAACAATCATTCTAACAACATCAACAATCAATCCGAAATGCATTATAACATTAGTAACTCTCTTTTACATCATTCAACAACATTCATTATATTCGGTTCAACTACTTACATTCAAACTAACTTCAATGATCATACGTTCAATTACTAATCCGAAACCATTCAAACAATATTCAGGGACACTTTAAACAATTCACATGATATTTCAAATAACCCAACCAATACTCCAACTCACCTGAAAATCACCCTAAACCCGAGAACACACAACACACATTCTTCTCTCCCAAATCCATGGATTACATCATCAATCCACACTTTAACAATGTTATTTCCATAAATACAAAAATTACATCAAAAGCACATTAAGCTCCAAATCAGCCCGTAACCATTACAACATCCATTTGAATCATTAAACTTTCATTTTCATCATAGAATCTATAACGACGACAACCAAAATACTAACTAGTATTTGTTCACTCTTAACCACACAAGGGGAACCATATTCGGCCAACACCCCATTATGCCAACTTCATGATTTTTATTCCTCTCAACATATTTCAACAACTAAACATGCTAAATAGAACTAATCTATCATCCCTACACAACACACACTTACACGGCTTACAAGCCATAACACGGCTCACTTCAAACATGCATATTTCCATAAGTTCATTCATTTCTACATACTATAACATGCACATATCATTCATAACACATAAAAACAAGATTAAACCTTACCTTTTCTCTTCAACTTTACAACTTGGCTAGAGTTGTGAATAATGAAAACGTGTGATCTATTGATTCCAACAACACTCCCACGTTAATAAGGACCCTTCAATTAGTTGTTTTGCTAGAAGAAACAAATTTTTTGATGGCCAAATCTTGGTCTTGAATTCCTTGCTCTTGGCCGAATACCTTGGCCTTTTTTTCTCTCCAAGTTTCTTGATTTTTCTAGTAATGAAAGTGATGAACAAGATGACTAAGTCATCTTTTAATACCCATGTATAAGGCTCCTACGTGGCCTTGGCCCACATACCACATGGCCGGCCACATCCCCTTTAATTCATGAAATTTTTATTTTCCCTTTAATTCATTTTTGACCCCAAAATTCTTTAATATTTCCATGCCAATAAAGTCATACACACTTATACTTTTAAAACAAACAAAAGTCTCTACTTCGTATCCCGGAATGGTCTTGTCCCTAGCTTATTGTAGTTAACTCGGATTGTCCCGTTGTTCAAAATACGGGATATAACATCCTCCCCCCCTTTAGAACATTCGTCCTCGAATGTTAGACTCGTCCTACGGGGTCTTAGAAGCAATTTCGGGGGAGTTCTTTTATAGCTATCACACACAATTCATTCATTGTTCAACATAGTCAAGTAAGGAATTTAAATTACCTGTAGGCACCGAAAATAAGTGAGGATACTTCTTCTTCATCTCCTCCTCAGCTTCCCAGGTCATTTCCTCCCGGTTATTGTTCCCCCATAGCACCTTAACAGAAGCCACATCTTTATTCCGCAACTTTCTTACTCCTCGACGATCCAATATGGCTATAGGCTCGCTCTTCGTAAGATAGCTCCTCTGTGACCTGGATATCATCTATAGGAAATATTCTGGAAGGGTCACCAATGCATTTGCGAAGCATAGACACACGAAATACCGGATGCACTGTGTCACGACCCAACGCCGTAGGCCGTGGCTAGTGCCCGAGCCGGACACTCGTATACACCTGCTACCTATAGTCATACGCTACTAGCATGAATGAGCTGATATAAGTATAAGGGCAAAACATATGCAAGTCGAAGCTACCTATCTCCTGAAGAGTTATAACCTTTAACAGTTAATATCACACCAAAGTCGGCAAGGTGTCGTCATATATATATATAGGGAACGTCCCAACAAAACATAAGCCGAGAAGGCTACCTTCATACACATAGTTGCCCCGATAAACATATATAGCTACGCAAGCGACCGCCTTTACAAATGGGTACGCCCCGACACAAGTCATAACCATATAACAAAACAACAACCACACATAGACCCACACTTGTGACCACGGACCCCAAGAGTGACAACGACATCATATGACGGGACGGGGGGCCCCGTCGTACCCCGAACGATAACATATGTACATATCAAAAGGTTATACCACGAAACTATGCTCCGAATAAAGGAGCACTCGAAATAGCCGGGTAGATATCCTAGGCCGGCGGATCTCGAAGCGTGTGTACGTACTGCGGCATGAAACGCAGCCCCCGAAGAAAGGGGTCGGTACGAAATATGTCTTGAGTAGGTAAAGCATGAAACATAGTAAATAGAATCATATCCGAGACAAGGTGAACGAGATTCAATGCAACAAACGAGTTTCATAAAACTTGCCTTTGAACATATTTCATCCGTATCGTTCTCATATCAATGTCACTATAGTATTTCATAATCAAAGCCGCATAATCATTACGTATATAACATATATAACGTGTCCGCCCTCTAGTGAGGAACTCGGTAATTATAATCATAACATCATAAACATAAGCATATACGTGTCCCGGCCCTTCAGTAAGGGACTCGGTAATAAGGAATGTATGCCCTCCTGGCCTCCATCTCCAAATCATCATATCATCATATCATCATCACCATCATATATACATATATAACGTGTCCCGGCCCTCTAGTGAGGGACTCGGTGAATAGTATAATGGATCGGCGCACGAGAACGTACCCTGGCCCGGGACTCAGTGAAGGATATAGCGGTAGCACGAGCAGAGTAATAAGCAACCACATATATATAAAAAACATTTTTGAGACTCAATGAATAGTAAACCAAAACAGTTCTCGGACATTAGCATGATACATTTTATAAAAATCAAGCATACTTATGCAATTCCTTTTAAGAATAAGAACTCCTATACATCACATACTAGTCCATCATGTAATAAATAACGAGATCATAATTCCACTATACCAACATTTTCAACATTACGGTCGAATAACAATCACATGTCATACTAGAAGTTAGAGAGTGGAGTCACCCCGAGGCTCGTATTATATCTTACTTACGTCTAGGACATGCCAAAAAGAAGGAAGGAATAGGCTTTGCGTACCTTTAGCGTTTAATCGTATAATAACTTGTACTTGCTGCCCAACAACGCTTATCCTATATCAAGATATCAAGAGCTAAGTTAGTCTACAAAGGATTTTAATACGCACTCTAACGCTCACAATCCCTTTCAAACATTTAGACGACGTTTCGTTCGCATTCAAACCAACTAGTGCTACAAGCTAACATTGCTAATTATTCTTTTCTTATATCATTCCAAACTTGTTTAACATGACTTAGGGAACTTGGGCAGTCCATACATCCTTCAAAACTGTTCCATACACACGGCTAAACAAAGACACATAACGTTTTCATTCTCGCTTAGCAATTTTCCGGTTTTAACTTGCAACAACAACAACACGTTTAATGACAACACCTTCACGGTTCTTGGGACCGTTTCAACATCATCTTCATTCTTACAACCCACAATTCATTTCAGTTTTAGCTTGAATCATTGCACTTTACCTTCACTAAACGTTTGCAACAAGAATCAAAATTCAACACACACAAATTACATTCTAGTACCAAAAACGATCCACGGTTGGACTGCTATACCCTTCAACATAATTCATTTATTTAACACCTCAATTTACATATTTAGCATGCTACAATACACCACAATGCCCATAATAACAACAGTCCAATGGTATCACATAAAACGGTCCATTAGTTCCCTAAAATCCTACACGGCCTCAACATAACCACATACAAAATTCCATAATTTCATTCCTTTCATACACTCTACAACATTCTAACCATCTTTAATAAATGTACAAGAATTTAGAGCATTGCTTCATATAATCTCATCACACACGGCTCACTTCAACTTCAACAACAACAATCCAATACCAACATGCAAAATTTTATACATTCAATTCATCATAAAACACATGAAAATGATCAACTCTTACCTTGGATACTTGACCCTTCAACTTGTCCTTAACTTGTACCTTGACTTCTAACACTTGTTTTTGCTATCTCAATGGATGCCCCACGTTATAATACACCTTCTAAGAATTTGAATTGCTTGAGAAACTTAGCTTTTTTTTCAATTGGAGCGACCCGTTCTCGACCGCCTATGGCCGAGACTCTCCTCTCTATCTCTTAATTTCTTTTGGCTTGTAAAGGTGAAATGACTTAGTAGTTGAAGTGTGAATCAGCCCTTTAGTATATATATGCATTTCATGGGTTGGACATGTGTCCCACCCAAGTTCTTAGCCAATAAGAGTTGGCCAAATCACAAGTGGGGCCCACACGGCCACTTAAGCTTACTAATGGAGTAGTTAAGTTCTTAATCTCTCTTAGTCATCCAATCTTGGTCAATTAATCCTTATTCTCCAATAATGTTATTATACCAAACTAAATTCATAGGCAACTTGTGCATAGAAACGAAATCGGAAGACGAAAACCCTTACCGGGAACCCTAAAATAGCTTTGTCTTTAACTTGTCGCACTTAGCTTTACAATGTCCCAATGTAAGGATACGGGACATAACACCTTGCTCCCAAATCAGCGGGCAGATCCAATTCATAGGCAACCTTGCCTATTCTCGGATAATCCGTGTAAGGCCGAATATATCTTGGACAGAGCTTCCCCTTTTTGCCGAATCTCATAACACCCTTCATAGGTGATACTTTCAGGAATACCCAATCACCAACCTGAAACTCTAAATGTCGACGGCGATTATCTGCATACGAATTCTGTCGACTTTGGGCAGCTAATAATCTCTACCGAATAAGCTTCACTTTATCAACTGCTTGCTGGATCATATCTGGGCAATTAATTTAGTTTCGCTAACATCGAACTAGTCAATTGGTGACCTGCATTTCCTGCCATACAGAGCCTCGTACGGTGCCATCTGGATGCTGGAATGGTAGCTATTATTATAGGCAAATTCAACAAGCGGCAGATGATCGTCCCAACTACCTCTGAAATAAATAACACAGACTCGTAATATATCTTCTAGCGTCCGGATAGTACGTTCGGCCCGTCCATCGGAGGCGAGGATGAAATCTTTGTACTAAGACTCACCGGGTCCCCAATCCTTCTTGAAATGATCTCTAAAAATTTCTGTCAGAACCGGGCACCTCTGTCGGAGATAATAGATGTGGGAACTCCGTGAAGTCTCACTATCTTCTTAATATATAATCTGGCATAATTCTCAGCTGAGTAGGTAGTCCTGACCGGAAGGAAATGGGCTGATTTTGTCAGCCTGTCAACGATAACCCATATGGAATCATATTTCCGTGGAGTGCGAGGCAAACCTGTAATGAAGT
This sequence comes from Lycium ferocissimum, assembly GCF_029784015.1. Classification (NCBI taxonomy): domain Eukaryota; kingdom Viridiplantae; phylum Streptophyta; class Magnoliopsida; order Solanales; family Solanaceae; genus Lycium; species Lycium ferocissimum. The sequence continues at coordinate 54,902 of NW_026725843.1, forward strand.
CCATATTAATTACCTCCCACTTCCAAGTCAGAATCTCCATTTCCTGTAATAGTCCACCGGGCTTCTGGTGCTCGATCTTAACCTGTTGGCAATTTGGGCACTGAGAAACAAATTTGGCTATGTCCTTTTTCATGCCATCCCACCAGTACAGACATCTGAGGTCATGATACATTTTTGTAGCTCCCGGATGAACAGAATATCGGGCATAATGTGCCTCACCCATAACCTGTCGCCGTAGCCCTGCAACCTCGGCACACACACCGCACGTGTAATAGTACTCCGTCAGGTGTAATCTCGAACGGGGTCTTCTCCTTTTCACGGGCTGTGTCTCTATACTGTACCAGAACAGGATCCTCATATTGATGTCGCTTTATTTCTTCCAGAATAGAGGATTCAGCAACCCCTCGGACAGAAATCCCAGCACCTCCAGAATCGGCCAGACGAACTCCAAGACTCGCTAGCTGATGAATTTCACGAACCATTTCTTTCTTTTCTGATGGCACGTCCGCCAGGCTGCCCATAGATTTACGGCTGAGCGCATCCGCTACAACATTGGCTTTCCCAGGATGATATAAGATGTCAACATCATAATCTTTCAGCAATTCTAGCCACCTCCTCTGCCGCAAATTCAGCTCCTTCTGCTTAAAGATATATTGGAGGCTCTTGTGATCTGTATAGATGTCAACATGAACGCCATATAGATAGTGTCTCCATATCTTCAAGGCATGAATTACCGCGGCTAGCTCCAGATCATGAGTGGGATAATTCTTTTTGTGCTTTCTGAGCTGTCGAAAAGCATATGCTATAACTCTGCCGTGCTGCATTAATACACAGCCTAATCCCACACCGGAAGTGTCACAATAAATAACATACCCATCTGATCCCTCTGGAAGAGTCAGAACTGGAGTTGTGGTCAACTTCTCTTTCAGCAACTGGAAGCTTCGTTCGCAAGCATCAGTCCACTGGAACTTGGCTCCCTTCTGAGTTAGCCTCGTTAAAGGCGCTGAGATTGAAGCAAACTTTTCCACAAATCGCCTATAATAACCAGCTAATCCCAGAAAACTACGTACCTTCGTAGGTGTCGTAGGCCTAGGCCAATTCTTTATGACCTCAATCTTCTGGGTATCTACCCGGATGCCGTCAGCCCCGATAATATGCCCCAGGAACGCCACTGAAGTCAGCCAGAATTCACATTTAGAAAATTTAGCATATAACTTACGGTGCCAGTACCCCAGTACCGTCCTCAAATGATCTACGTGCTCTTCTTCCGACCGAGAATAAACCAGGATATCATCGATAAATACAATCACGAACATATCCAAGAACGGCACGAATACCGATTCATTAGATCCATAAATACATTTGGAGCATTAGTCGGCCCCAAAAGACATCACTCGAATTCATAATGCCTCGTATCGGGTCCCGAATGTTGTCTTTGGAATATCTGCTCCGTACCCGCTTTGGTGGTAGCGACCGCGAGGTCTATCTTAGAGAAACATTTAGCACCCCGCAACTAGTCAAACAAATCATCAATCCTGGGGAGAGGGGTATTTATTCTTTATGGTTACCTTATTCGAGCTGCACGTAATCAATACACATCCATGACGAACCGTCTTTCTTTCTCACGAACAATTTCGGCGCTCCCCGGGGGTGATGTCTTTGGGTATTGGATGAAGCTCCTTCTCTAATAAGTCCCTCGGCTGCTCCTTTAATTCTTTTAATTCCCGCCGGTGCCATTCGTACGGAGGAATAGATATAGGGGTGAGTGTCTGGAACACATCTATCGTGAATTCTATCTCCCGCTCGGGAGGAAGACACGGGAGCTCATACGAAAATACATCCGGGAATTCATTAACCACGGGGACTGATCGAAGAGTCGGTGCCTCGCCGCCTTTAGATCATGCACACGAACTAGATGATAAATATAGCCCTTTACGATCATTTTTCTTGCCTTGAGGTATGAAATAAACTTACCCCTCGGCGTCTTTGTATTGCACCGCCCACTTATAACCGGTTCCCCGGAAATTGGAAACGGACTACGCCGACAATCAACATTAGCATAACAAGAAGCTAGCCGGTCCATACCCATAATAACGTCAAATTCGGTCATATCGAGCTCTATCGGATCTGCTTTAGTGCAACGATCACGGATAATTGCCGAACAATCTCTATAAACTCCTGCCGGCTATAACCGAATCCCCTATGGGTAGCTACCTCAAATGGTTCTATCGGTTCAGGTTTTATCCCAATTTTATTAGCAACAAGAGGAGAAATATATGATAAAGTGGAGCCTGGATCTATCAATGCATATACAGCTCGAGAGAAAACCAATAATATACCTGTAACCACATTAGGCGACGCCTCCTGATCCTGACGGCTGGCCAAGGCATATATGCGGTTCGAAGGACGCGGCCCCGGACGCTCCGCCACGACCTCTACCGCGGCCTGGCGGGTGCCGGCATACTCCTCACCCGCCGGGGGCGCATGGCTGCGAAGATGAAGAGGAACCGGACACCGAACCTATGGCCGAGCCGCCCCCTCGCACCGCCTCTAAGCGGACAATCTCTCATAACATAGCCACCGACGGCCACAAAACAAGCACCGTGGCGCGATAACACTCCCCAAGATGAGGCCTCTACGGTGAGGGGCATCGAGGTATGGGTGGCCTCGGCGGCGGAACCTCTATCCATCCGCGAGCCGAAGCACGGGAGCTCGACCAGCCTCCAAATATCCCGTACCGTCGGTCCCTACCCGCAAACCGGGGGTGTACTCCGGCTGGCCGGGAAGGATATCCGCCGTGTCGGGGCCGCCGAGGCCGTGCCGCCTCGAGAATCTCCGTAGCACTTCGCCGATCTAGCCCTCTTAGGCCGGCTCCTCGTCGGTCTCCGCCGGTCGGCGCCTCTCGTGTCGCTCCTCCATACCCCCGGGCATACGCCCGTACCCGTGCAATATCCACCCCCGGCAAACGTGGAAGCCATCGCCACAGCGCCTATCAATCAAATAATTATCCGAAATTTCATCACATACCGGTGCACTCGTCGGCCATGTGAGCCACAATATGAGCGCGCGTATTCAGCCGCAGAATCAAACCCAAGGCTATACTCCCCGACACTTCGCCGCCCCGCCTCGCATATAAAAACCGCGAACCCCGGCTCGTCTGTCTCTCGGGGGGTAGAAAACGGCCAAGAAAAGCTCTCTCGTGAACTCATCCCACACGACCGGAGGAGCACCACGGCCCTCGGGACGTATCTCAAGACTCATACCAATTGTTGCTATATCATGCAACCGATACGACGCTAACTCGACGTACTCCGCTCGGAAAAGCACGATAAGCCGCAGCGTACGCCGCACTGTCGATGAACTCCGGGGTCCTCTCGGGCTTTGACCCGAAAAGCGTGTGGCGGATTACAGGTCAAGAAATAGCGGGCCCTCTGACTGTCACGTCCGCCTGCATGATCATCTCCTGATCCCTGTCTGTGGACCTGCCCCGCCACCAATCTGGTAAGCAACTGAACGGCGTCCCTCATAGCCCTGTCCTCCGCCCCTGGCTGAGGAGCTGGAGGCTCGGGCACTCGAACCTCAGGGGCGGGCGGTGGAGCCGCCTCGACTCGGCTGCGCCGTCGCTCTATGCCCCTTTGATGGTGATGGAGTAGCAGAACTAGCCGACCGGGGCACAACCTCAGGCTCTATTTGAGCACGGGCCCTAGTAACTCTCTGGGCCCGACTGGTCTCTCCAACTGCTGTAGACTTGCCCTTCTGGGCAGCTGTGGCCTTCCTCGGAGGCATCGCTGAAAACATAACAATTCGTCAGAAAAGAATCATCCTAATAATACAGCTCTATCGCACGATCTAAGATCAGAAGGAAAGATAACATCCTAAATGTCCTGTAGCCTCCTGTTTATAGATGTGGTGCACAACACACCGATAAACGGGGCTCTAATAGACACGGTCGTAGACATTCCGAGGACGAACCGCTTCGATACCACTTTTGTCACGACCCAATCCCGTAGCCATGACTAGTGTCCGAATTGGACACTCATACGCACCTGATACTCAGAATCAGCATACTAAACTCGCATAAATACAAATGGTCACACATAGTCTCAGATTATCGCATAAGAGCAAACATATATCATAAAAGCCGGCGAGGCCGTCATAATGTACATAACATATCAAATATACGCATATAGCCGACAAAAGTTGCCACGGCGAACGGATCGCCCAAACACATATGTCACACGAACACAGCGTACGTAAAATAACCACAACCCACATACATGTCTACAGACCTCTAAACAGAACAACAGAATCATATGACGGGACAGGGCCCCCCCGTACCCCTGAATGAATATATACATATGTAACGGAAGAATATATACCAAAATGTAGGCTCGGACGAAGGAGCACTCTGACAATGAGTAGGTGTCCTAGGCCGGCGGATCACCAACCGGTGTGCGTACGCGCGGGCATGAAACGCAACGCCCCCGAAGAAAGGGGGTCAGTACGGAATATGTACTGAGTATGCAAAGCAAGAAATACAATAGCAGAATCATAATCGAAACCAAAGATGCGGAAAAATAGATTCAATATGCAAAATGTCAAAATATTTACTTTAAAAATACAAATCATGCATAGGCTCTTAGAATATGGTCGCCTTCCGTCATTGGCGCCATAACACATCATACTCCAGAAGATTTCATATCTCCGAACCCGACATATCCCATAGCACATCATAACGTCATAACACATCATAACGCCAAATATACTCGGAACCCGACCCTCTAGCGAGGCTCGGCGAATCGGACACATCATACTCCGAAATATATCATAGTGCGTGTCACGACCCAACCCCGTAGGCCGTGACTAGTGCTCGAGTTGGGCACTCAAACACATTCATTAGTTCAATTCACAAACAGATAGCTTACGCGTATACAAATATCAGACGCTGTCTGAAATGCAAACAGATATATATCAGAAGCCGGAAAGGCTATCAAATGGCTCGTCGGCCCAAAACATATACAAAAGCAAGCCGACAAGGCTGCTACGGCGAACAGGATCGCCCAGAACATACAACATATAAACACACCTGTACAGGATAGGCCTAACCCACATATACGTCTACAGACCTCTAAACAGACCAACAGAATCATATGACGGGACGGACAGGCCCCGCCGTCCCCCGAACAAACTCATACATATACAACGGACGAGTATATACCAAAATGTGGGCTCGGAATAAAGAGAGCACTCCAAAGCTGTAATGGGTGTCCTAGACCGGCGGATCACCGAACCGTGCGTCGTACTCGGGCGTGAAACGCGACCCCGAAGAAAGGGGGTCAGTACGGAATATGTACTGAGCATGTAAAGCATGAAATATAGTAGGCGGAGTCGTACTTTATATAAGGAGTAGAAAACAAGAATACAGTACCCAGAAACCACAAAACTTACCTCCGAAACATAAATCATACATGTCCATATCATATCCCAGTCAGACAATCATTCCGCACATGCGTATACATATAACGTGTCCCGGCCCTCTAACGAGAGACTCGGTAAGTAAGATCATATCATCATCCCATATATACATATATATAGCGTGTCCCGGCCCTCTAGCGAGAGACTCAGTAAGTATGATCATATCATCATCCCATATATACATACATATAGCGTGTCCCGGCCCTCTAGTGAGAGACTCGGTAAGTAAGATCATATCATCATCCCATATATACATACATATAGCGTGTCCCGCCCTCAGTGAGGGACTCGGTGTATAGCATGTCCCGCCCTCTAGTGAGGGTCTCGTGTGTAGAATCATGTCATCATCATATCATCATATACATAGCGTGTCCGCCCTCTGGTGAGGGACTCTTGTATAGAATCATCATATCATCCTCGTTATCACATATCATATCAAACTTCATATCACATCATATTTCGGAATAGACGTCATACTTGTATCACAAAGCATAGTGCACACGAACAGAGTAGTGAGGAACTATATACACAAATCACATCACAGGCTCAACAACATAGTCAATCGAAATCTCATTTTAAAGCTAAATACAGTTAAATCAAGTTTCTTCCAAAAAAATCATTCGAGAACTTGTCAAGTAGTACTTTAGAAATTGTAGGTACGTGTCAAGATCGCATAACATAGCTTGTGGAAGACAAGAACATAGTCGTCATTACAGACTCAATAGAATAGTCGAAGCGAATTATTATTTCAAAACCAAGACAATAGTCAAATCGAATTTTCTTTCGAATACCACTGGGAACATATCAATCCGAATTTCGAAACCATAGTTATGTAACAAAATCATATGCGTGAGATCATTATCATAACTCAAAAGGTAAGCAACCGATCGTACTTGAAATCGGGATCATAATCGTATCATATTCTTTCAAAAGTCGTCAGAAGTACATAAAGGAAAGTCGCGGGACCCACGGACGGGTGTTGACCCTAGCCGGGCTCGCCTATGGAAAACATAGTCATCATACGTCATGGAATCATTTTTTGAGCACATCGAGGCGATCCGGTTCGTCCGGAAAGTTACGGACTTCCGTAGTTTTCGGAATCGTTTAGGAACAAACTCTTTTAAAAACCAACTTTTTATGCAACTCTTGAAACTTAGTTATACAAAAGACA
>NW_026725844.1:0-132084 GCF_029784015.1 Lycium ferocissimum
TTTGATTGAAATGCTGAAGAAAATATTTTTCTTGATTAACTTCCATGGCTTCTTCTTCTTCTTTTTTTTTTTTTTTTTAACCATGGCCGAGCCTACTCTTGCTTCTTTCTCTTCTTTCTTTTTTTTTCTTTCTAGTTTCTTGAATTAAAAGGATGAACTCCTCTTATATATATATATCTTCCCTCACTTTTCCATATTTGCATCTTAGTCCTTCAATTATGGTCACATACCCCCTTTCTTTCTCTTCTAGATTTTTCTTCTTTTTTCTTGACTTTTCTTCTCTTTTCTTAAATTTTCTTACTTGGTCAAAGATGACCAAGTGTCTTCTTTTGTACACTTTGGCCCTTCAAGAATTTTTTCTTGAACCTTTGTGAAATTACCATTTCCCCCTAGCCTTTCACATTATTCCCATGATGCCACTTTGCAAATTTTTTTTTCCTTTTTACCCTTAACCTTTCTCAACATTTCCACAATACCAATATCCATAAGTAACATTCCTCGCAACTCCGACATTAGGACTATTTAAGAACATGGTCTTGTCCTTAATTTTTTTTTCGCCATTAACTCGGGATCTTCAAATGTGCAAAAATGCGAGGTGTAACAGTTTCGGTTTCCGAGACCTCGCCATAGGGCCGGTTACCGTATACGGAGTTATCTTTGTGATATGGCAGATGATATGATTTGTTTTGTTGACGCGGTATGTCGCGATATGTTACGTGTGATACGATATGTTTGGGGTTTGTACGATTTGAAACCTTCGGAGTATCTTGTGTTGTGGCGCCGGCGTCGGAGTGGTGACCACATTCCCGAGCGTTGTGCATGATTTTGATTTGCATAATGTATATATGTCATAATACAACTTTTGTTATCGATTCGATATATTTCTCTCGTATCCTTATTTGCCTCGTGATTTGGACTTGACTCGATGCTTTACATACTCGTACCTCTTTTTTTCGACCCCCTTTCTTCGGGGGCCGCGTTTCATGCCCGCGAGTACGGACGTTGGTGATCCTCCACCGTAGGCCACACTCGCTATCTTGGATTGCTCCTTTCGGTCCGGAGCGTACATTTTGGTATATATCCTTGTTATGTATGTTCTTATGTATATTTGGACTATTTTGGGTACGGCGGGGCCCTGTCCCGTCATATGATTCTGTCTGTCCGTCTAGAGGTCTGTGGACATATTTTGTGGGTTGTGCCTACTTCCGTATGATTGTGTTTGTATTTGATGTGTTGGGCGATTCCATCGGCCGCGGCGGCCGGACCGCATATGTATATGGTATTTTGTTGGCCCCGTGTGGCCTTTGTTGGTATTTTCGTGTGCAGGATATTTTGGTTAGTCCATAAAACAAAGAAAACTCCTTTAAAATTTTTCGAAAATTATCTAAATTTGAAATATAGCCTTGTCGGCTTTTGTCGTACAACGGTCACGTTCGTTATGTTTTGAGATAATGTTTGATAGATATGCTTGGGTGCCCAGATCGGGCACTAGTCACGGCCTACGGGGTTGGGTAAGTTCGAATATATTTGTTCCGTTACCTGAAACAGAAGGTCCTGAATGGTTAGAGTGGGATACGAAGCTGTATATTTTGTACGGTATCATGGGTATTTGCGGCGTACAGATTTCGAGTAATAAGAATTTGCAAAGGTGACTACCGAAGGTCGAAAAGGGTAAAATAGTAATTGTACAAGAAAGGACGTGTTGTGAATATGCCTCGGGATCTGTAAGGCCTCGATTAGCCTCGAATTATGTAATAAAGGTCGTGTGTGGAAATGGACGTGATTATACCGACATTAAGGGACTAGAATCCGTCAAAGTTGCGAAGTTAAGCGTGCTCAGGAGGGGAGCAATTTTAGGATGGGTGACCCCCTGGGAAGTAATTGAAAGATTTTGCAAACTTGGAATTTAAGGGGATAAATGAGAAGTTAGATAGACCTAAGAATAACTATGGTACACGGGATGAATTATGACAAGCTTCAGTTTAAGGAAATGATAGTAGGGTTGCGACAAGAATATGGGCGGAAAAAAAAAAAGTTGCGACAAGTATGAATGTAGAAGTAAGATAACAGTGGGAAGGATACAGGAAATAAATGGAAATTTGGGGTGACCTAAAGGAAAAGGAAGTATGTGAAGCGGTACGCACTCTTACAGAAGTCGCGCAGACTGGAGCAGATTAAATGGGGATAAAGAAGAAAGCGCAATGTCGCTTGGGAATTAGGGTAAGTTCGAAAAGCGATTGGAAATGTTTGTAAGTAGAATGGTGATGAGTGTATATAAATATGTATGCGTATGACTTTCCCCTGGTGATTACGTTGATCGAAAGGCGAGTCCCAGTGACAAGATGTTGCAACTAATGGAAGGCATTACGAAACGGAACATAAGGGGTGAAGTGAAAGGTGAGAAATAAATGTCACGGACTGGACTGACCCTGACTGCGCTACAAATAGTGATTGGAAGAGTTCTAGCATGACAATATTTGGAAAAGCATTTGAGTAAAGATATTGAGAGTAAGGAAATTGAAGTATTGGAAGGAATTAAGGATAAGAAATATGATCAAGTGAGGCCTTCGAGGGAGCCGACAGGCAAGGTAGGAAATCAGTGGGTAGGAGTGAGAAAGGCAAGTCTGTAATCAAGCGAGAAGTAAAACGCGACAAGGAAAATTTCCGTAGGTCCCTAAGGTAGTAGTAAAAGTAGCCTGACCCTGAACGCGATTCCGTATGCCATATTTCCGTACCCCTGACTTCGATAAAACTCTGTCTACTATACCCCGGTACTTCTGAATTTAATTATGTTTCTATCTGCTATACCTCTATACGTCCGACTCTGACTACAAACCCGTCTGATACATCTCTGTACGATTGACTCCGATCATGAATCTGTCCGACATACGTCTGCACGTCTGACCTCGACTACGAATTTGTCTGGTATACGTGCCGGTACGCCTAATTCTGATTATGGGATTGCTCAATATGCTTCTGTACGTCTGGCTTCAATTTTGAATCTGCTTAAGATAATCATCGGAGTATGATTCTGTCTGTTGTACTTTCATGCTTCTGAATCCGGATATGATTTCGTCCGACGTCCGTTTGATTTTCTGATTCTGACGAAGATTCAGTTCGCCGTATACCCGACTTAAGGCCCCGAACCGCCCTAGTAAAGAGATGTCGAAGAATGATAGAAGAAGTGGAAAGATGAAGACCCTTATAAGTGCTTTGGTCAAGCTCAAGTATGTATATGGAAAGAAGGAAACCTCCCCGAAGTGTTATGAAGTCCCATAAGGTCAGTTGAACATTCGAGGACGAATGTTCTAAAGGGGGGGAGGATGTTATAACCCGTATTTTTCGTTTTTGGGAATCTCGGAATTTTCGAGACAAGTTAAGGACAATGAAATGCATTGATCTTGTTTGGTTCATAAGTTGGTTATGGAAAATTTAGATGTGGAAATATTGGAAAAGGCTAAGGGCAAAATTGGAATTTCAAAAAATTAGTTTCATGAATTACAAAAATTATGGACTAAATAATTGGGCTTGGGAAGATCAAAAAAAAAAAAAAGAGAAGGGGCCCAATCCACCAAGGGGTGGCCGGCCATGAAGTGAAAAGGAAAGGAAAGAAAATGGGCCAAGCCCATGTAATTATAAATGGTAATAAAAAGAAGAGAAGGGGGCCAAATGAATTTTCAAGAAACTTCAAGAAATTGAGAGAAAGAAGAAAGAAAGAAAGAAGGAGACATCAACCATGGCCATTCGGCCATGGTCTTCAACTTTTGTCCCTTCAAATTTTTGTCCCCAAAATTATTCTCTTGTTGTATTCCTACCAATTCAAGGTCCCTCTACAACGTGGTGCAATTATTTCGGAAGATAACCCGTTGGTTTCGTCGTTTGGATGAATTGGTGAAGTGAAGAAACTTGAAAAGGAAGGTAAGAATTCACCCTTCTATTTATGTTATGAAGGTTTGGTTGTGTTGTGGTATATGGAAATAAGTAGAAATTATGAGAATATGGAAGTTTGCATGGTGAATATGAATGTATGCATGTGGCCGAATATGTGTAGTGTAATTATGTTGAGTTTTATGTTGTATTTTAGTTGTGCTTATGATGGAATTTATATTGGAAATGAAAGATGGATGAATTTGATGGAATATGGAAATGTAGGGTGTGGTCGTGAAGTGTAGAGAATTGGAATGGAAGTGAATTATCTTTGCCTAATATGTTGGTTGTATTGTTGTGAATCTTGTAAGGTAAATGAAGGAAAAAAAAAATGACGTAAGTTTGTAGTGAAATGGAATGTTGAAGCTTATGTTGTTTAAGTATGATTTTATGACCTTATGATAATTAAGTTATTAAGGTGTGAATTATGATGATTGTTGATGAATTTGGAAGATGGAAATATGTTATGAATATGTATGTTGAAGATTAGAAGATTTGGATAAATGGTGACTTTGGTGGAAAGTTGTGTATTTTGTATAATTTGTGTATATATTGTAAAAATGGTATGAAATGCTTCCGAATGGCATTGTAATGATTCTAGTTAGTAATGAATGTGAATATGATGGTATTGATTTGGACACGTGAAGTCGGAATGGAAGTTATTGTATTATGTCGGAAAGTGGGCTAGTTGTATTATATTGTATTTTGTTGTGATGGTTGATGTTGTTGTTGGGTTGTTGTTGATTGTTTTGAGCCGAGTTCAATTCTCGGGGTGTCGTATTTATAGGGGAGATGCTGCCGAAATTTCGGTAGGCAAATGCTGAACCAAAGTTAGAATCTTCAAGCCTCATGAATAGTAACTAGTAAAGGTGACCATTTGCAGATTTTTGACGAAATGGGATTGGAGTTTTGGCAAGCGTAAAGGACAAGAAAGGTATGTAAAGCCTTCTATTTTCTTTTCATGGCACGACATAGATGTGTAGCTTCGAATTCGGCCCTTGGAGTCGCTCCTATCTCTCGGAATCTACATCTAAAATTGAGTCTTTTGCATTCAATGGAATTGAACCCAATTAAGCCACCATTGACTAGATTGTTCATAGACATCTAAAACTTGTACAAGTCCAATCCGATCACTCTAAACCATTTGCTAATGATATTATGAGGTTCAACGAGCATGATTTAAGTACGCCACCTCATTTGACCCGAGGTGGGTCCACTATTTCCGATTTTACCCTTTTGTGTTTATAACTTGTCTTCGAGCGGTTTTAAAGGGAACGTTTTAACTACTCCTCTACTTATTACTTAAAAATTGTTTTAAATATTCCGTTAAGTCCCGTGACGTGTTTTGATATGTTCCACGAATCTGAATGTTCTGTCCTGACATAACCTACTGTGATGTCCGAAAGGTACGTACTATGCTTCCGTCCGATTTCATCACTTTGATTTGTCATTCGCTATGCCTCATTGAGTCTCGGAAATATATATGTTATTTTTATTGCATTAGTTTCTCACTACTCCACTCGTGGATGCCTCAATGTTTCCCACACCGAGCCGGCCGGGATATGTTCTCAAGCGTATGTCTCGCATTGTTCGCCGCGCCCCGGTGTGAGGGGGCAGGTATATACGTGCATGGGTTGTGGTGTATGATGTGCCATGTACGCTTATGCTGACATCTGCTGATTATGTTCTGATATGGCCATTTGGTATGTTATGATTTGTTTCGGAGATATTCCCTACTCTGAAGTATGATGTGTTTTGGCGCCGGAGACGGGGGCGCCTATGTTCTGTTCACCGAGTCCCATAGCGGGGCCGGCTTTAGCATATGTTTTCTGCATGCATTACTTATGATTTCTGATACGCATTTTTGATTACTTATGCATCTCAGTTGCTTTCCGCACATTCCGTTTTGATTTTAATTTTATTTATTATATTCTCTGCTTTACATATTCAGTACATTTTCCGTACTGACCCCCCTTTCTTCGGGGGCTGCGTTTCGTGCCACGCAGGTACAGACGTTTGATTTGCTGATCCGTTCGCCTAGGTTATCTGCTCAGCTGTTTGCAGTGCTCCTTTGTCCGGAGCCCATGATTTGGTATAGACTTTTTATTTCATATGTACATATTCATTCTGGGGTACGACGGGGCCCTGTCCCGTCATACGATTTAGTTTTGTTCTGTAGAGGTCTGTAGACATGTGGTGTGGGTTCTGTATATGTTTCGTGAGATTTGCGTACGTTTAGAGTTTACCTATGTTTTGTGACGGCCTTATCGGCCTTCGTGCGGCATGCCCACTTGTCCTTGTTAAATTATTATTTCTGCTTATTTGTAATATTTTGCTAATTTAGGTTAAGGTACGTACGAGTGTCCAACTAGGGCACGTGTCGCGGCCTACGGAGTTGGGTCGTGACAACCTTGCAGCTTTGTGCATTGAGATTCGTAGTACGTTAGTGTCTTAATTTTGGACACCGAGACTTATTTCAAGCATATATGAGGTTGTACATGTTTAACTTATGATTATAGGTGTTTAAAATCATGCTTGGTAAGTTACGGAGGGATTGGAGAATAAGTGAATCGAAGCGGGAAGGTTCGTTAAAAGTTTTTTTGGAAAACATGATATACGGGTCTTATAAGTGAGATATGGCTTGTATTTTAAGATATGGACCGTATTTAAGGGTACAAAAATTTAGTAGAGAAGCAGAAAATTTAGGTGGTATTATACGACCAAATTATATGGACTGTATAATGTTATACGGCTAGCAAGTTGGCCGTATAATATTATAATAAGATATCAAAATTTTACAGAGAAGCAGAAATGATGGTGGCATTATACGGCCAAATTATATGGACCGTATAATGTTATATGGCCAGCAAGTTGACCGTGTAATACAATGTCAGTGGAATTTTCCAGAATTTAAATACGACGACCCCTCTTTATTTTAAACACACTCCTAAGTTCAAGAGAGCTCTAGAAACCTCTCCAAACATATTCCAAAATATTTCCAAGCCAAAATCAAAGACCAAGGTGAAGATTAAAGTGTTTAGGGTTTCCAAGTGAGCTTTACACTTGTCTCCTCTTCTTGAAGATGCTTGGGTAAGTGTTGTAAGGTGAAGTAACCTTGGAATTGAAGTGTTCTTGAATTTTGAGGTAAGATTTCATCTTAGTTTCATGCTTATGAGTTTATTTGGTAATTATGCTAAGATTTGGGGAGGAGAAATTGGAGGAAAAGTTCAAATATGAATTTGATGATATTTTGAGTTACAAATTAACTTGAGCTATAGTTATTAACATGTTTTGAGTATAATCTTGTTATGAGGGATAATAATGATGTTAAAGAGGTATCGTATAGAAGCTTATAAGGGGTTGTGTTAAAGTCGTTGTTATGGATTAATTATGAAAAGAAGTTTTGGGATTGAATTGAGTATAATTTGAATATAATCTTTTGATTAGATTGTTGATGTTTTATGTGGTTTTGGGAGTTGTTTTGAAGATTGGAGGAAGTAGAAGATATAAGGGAAATGCTTTTCGATTTTCGTTAGCATACCAATTAATCTAGTTTGACCCTATAAGCATTTCTATGACGTACCCTGTTATACCCCTCGTTTTCGTAGTGGTAGAACTTATGATTTTCTAGTTGGGTATGCCTTAGGAATTGAGACCCGAGCCCGAGTTTTGGAGATAGAAAATGTCCTACCCAGTATGTAATGGTACCAGCAGGAATTTGTCACACCCCGACCTTACTGGGGTGTGATGGGCACCCGACCCTCCTCAGAGTCGAGCGAACCCTTAAACGTTCGCGTTACTAAAGCCTGTCATTTCGAAAATTTTTAAGAAAACATGAAACTTTTCAAACAATAATCATTATCTGAAATTACATACTCGTTTAACATTTACAAATTATTCGCACTTCCCGACGCACTATCCACAGGACACTGTCTGCAAAGTCTCTAACATATGCTAAAACCATGACACGAACACTTTGACTCGGCAACACTCCGAACTGAGGTGGAGCTCGCCAATCCCGCGGGGACAACTTCTAACAAGTCTTCTCTTCATCTGGGTGTACCTCGTGGCATGAAACGCAGCCCCCGAAGAAGGAGGGTCGTACGGAATATGTACCGAGTATGTAAAGCATTACTAAAGCGTAAGTCGAAAAGTACATCGAAAAGCAAGTTTAGGTTACACGACATGAATTAAATATTTAAGTAAAATAGTCCTTCGGATGGCCGCTTCCGGCCTAACAATAATAATGGTGGCCCCTTCGGGCATTGCCGCTTCTAAAAGAGCATAATGATAATGATGATAATAATAATAATAATAATAATAATAATAATAATAATAATAATAATAATAATAATAATAATAATAATAATAGTAATAATAATAATAGTAATAATAACAATATTAATCCCCTTCGGGTGCGCCGGTCCAGCATACGTCTATCCTGGCCCCATCGGACATGCGGCCCCGACGTAAAATGATGGCCCCTTCGGGCATGCCGGTCCGACATACGTCTATCCCGTGCCCCATCGGACATGCGTGCACCCCGCATCCTAGCCCCTTCGGGCATGTCACTCGCGGCATACGGCTACCCTGGCCCCATCGGGCATGCCACTCGCGACATAATACTAATCCTAGCCCCTTCGGGCATATTAATAATAGTAATAATAATAATAAAATATCGCACCCCCTTCGGAGTGGTTTTTTAAAAAAGTTTTATAAAATATCACACTCCCTTCGGAGTGGTTTTGTACGCACCCCCTTCGGAGTGGTTTTAGAAAAAGCCCTAGAAAATAATATATCACACCCCCTTCGGGGTGGTTTTAAGAAAGCTTTAGAAAATAATATATCACACCCCCTTCGGAGCGGTTTTGAAAAGTTTAAATAATAAAATATCACACTCCCTTCGGAGTGGTTTTGAAAGGTTTTATAAATTATCACTTAATGGAGTCATCTATGAAGTTTCAAGGCAGTTCAATCACATTCCTGCAAGTTACGGACGTTTGAACATTTTCCAACAAAATATAAAGATTCTAGTTCAATCGCACCGAATGAATAGTGCTCAATTTCATAATCGACTTTCGATGAACGTGAATAACCCCGAGGCTCAAATTCAAGCCTAGTACACCTAAGACATGCCAAAAGAAGGAAAGGGGTAGCTTCACATACCTTACGGACGTCTTATGCTCGCTTTATCTCCAATCCCGTTTCGCCTAGAATACGCAAATGGTCACATTTACCGGTTACTATTCATGAGACTTTCAATCTTCAACCTTAGCCAATACTTGTCTACCGAAATTTCGGCAAAGATTTCCCCGTAAACACACCATCCCGAGAATATGGCTCGGCCCAAATATCAACAACAATACCAACAGGCACATCAACAATATAAACAACCGATCCAAAACACATTCCAACATAAGTAGTCTTCCTTACTCCATAGTATGTCAACTTTCAATCCAATTGTGCACATTCGAACCAACATCGCCGTTTATATATTCATTCACTAATTTGAGATCATTCAAACATAAACTAAGAGCATTTCAAGTTATATATCCAATATTCAACAATTTCATCAATTTCCATATTCCACCCAAAATTCTCATATATGAAACAAAACCATTCCAACGCATTTTCTACTTACTAATTCATCTCCAACAACAACAATTTACACCTTAACAACTTCATGATCTTAATATTATAAAATCACATTAATGCGTCATAACTCTCCGCATTCCATTTTCATGCAAACTTAACCTATATAATCTTCATTTACATAATAATGATCACAATAACGCAACTAACACGTTAAACAAAATTAATCCATCACAATTCCTATATCACATACCACACGGCCATAGGCCAATTTCCAACTTCATTCCATTTTCATTCAACTTTCATTTCCAACACAATTTCCATAATAACCACAACTAAAACTCAACATAAGATTCAACATCACTTCTACACACACCATAGCAACCACACGGCCACAAGCACACATGCACTTCCACCATGCAAACTTCCATATTTCAATGCATTCAACTCATTTACATATACTACAACACAAACAAACCTTCAAAACATAACTAGAAAGGATGAATTCTTACCTTCCTTCTCAAGTTTCTTCATTCCACCAACTTGTTCAAACGACGAAACCAATGGATTATCTTCCGAAATAATTGCACCACGTTGTAGAGGGACCTTGAATTGGTAGGAATGTAGCAAGAAAATAATTTTTGGGAAGAGATTTCATAGGGCAAAAATTGGGAGCCCATGGCCGAATGGCCTTTTAATTTTGCTCCTCTTGTCTTGTTTTTCTCCTTCTCTACTTTCTTGAAAATTCTTGAAAATTCTAAGTGTCACATGGCCCCCTTTCTTCTTTTATTATCAAACATGGCCCTTATATGGGCCATAGCCCATTTTTTTTTCCCTCCATGGCCGGCCACACTTGTGGTTTGGGCCTCTTTTTTTTTTCTTTTTTTTTTCCAAGCCCAATTATTTGTGGCTAGTTTCCGTAATTCATGAAACCATTTTCCCAATTTCCAATTTTGCCCTTAGCCTTCCTCGACATTTTTCACACCAATACTTCCCATGACCAACTTACATGTTAAATAAAAATCAAATATGACCTTATCTCTTAAAAGCCACAATTATTTCAAATTTCCCGATTGTATAAAAATACGGGATATAACATCCTCCCCCCCTTTAGAACATTCGTCCTCGAATGTTCAACTGATCTCCTGGGGTGGTATGATACTCCGGGAGGATCCCTTCTTATAGTCGTCCTTTTTCTTCATACTCATTCTTGTTAAGTCCGACATGATATATTCTCCCCCCCTTTTGGGGCTCCTTATACGCCATGAATTCCTCACGTTGAGATACACGTGTTCACTAATTTAATCACAATGAGGCATCATACGCATTCATATGTGTATACATAGTCATTATCAACTAATCCACAAAATGCTTCCAAACGTAGTTCAAGCCTATCCTAATTCCAAAGCCGTAGCGTACTTGCTGTCTCTTCTCTAATCTCGCCTGTCGCGTGCTAGGTGGCTCCTTTTATAGTCTCCAACCATCTTGTACATTCTATTTTCCCATTTGTCTCTTGGATCGACATTTGTGGAAATTTTGGCATGGTTTCCCCAGGGGGTCGCCCATCATGAAATTGCTCCCATCTGAGCACGCTTAACCCCGAAACTTTGGTGAGATTCTGTCACGACCCAACTAGGGGCCGCGACGAGTACCCGATACTTGTACCGGGCACCCCCTGTCATATGTCCTGTTCTTATTACTAAGTGGGCCGTATGAACACTGGCATTTTTTTTTTCCACAACATCGCCGATAATAGCATACATGTAAACGAGTAGTAATGCTCAACTGTACTGGCATATCACACGGCGACAAAGACAACTAGGTTATGAACATCTGACTGTACATATCTGTCTACGAGCCTCTAAACAAAATACATGTGATTACAAGTGATCGATCGTGTTTCAAATATATACATAAGAGTAGTACCCAAAAATAGTAGCTCCGAACAACCGGAGCGCCTTTCAATGTGTTTTGGGAAAAGCTCCTAGGGTCTTTCCGTCAACCCGTCGACTCGCGTGGCATGAGACGCGCCCCCGAAGAAAAGGGGTCGTATTTGTTAGATCTTGGTATTCGAGTATGTAAGCCATGAAAAAAATAAGACAATGAAACATGTAACATGTGAGCAATAACAATCATGTGGGTCCAAAGATCATATGACGAAATAAAAGGATAATCTGTACCTGTAAGTGCCTTTCAGGCGGATGTCATGCTTGCTTATTATATACTTTTGTTCAAAACATATCGTGTCATATACATGTGAAAAATAACAAGTCAAGTCGCCGAAATACGTCGGCTTCCCACATGTGTGTCCCGCGTCCGGCATCCCGCGTCCGGATGGAATTACGCCACCGACCAGGTGGCAATGCGTCTATAGCGCAACATGTATCCATTCCCCAAAATTCCCCATTTTCATATATATATCATATACATGTCATATACATATCATATAAGCGACATGCATAAGAACCCAAAGAAAGTCATGTGTCTATCGGGGTGACGTAAGGTCGGTAGCCCCCGATTACCTTATGGAATAACCACGGTCACTTGCCTCACTTTGAAAGAACAAGCATTATAAGACGAGACTAGCAATGAATAGCAATACCACAAGAAAACATAAAATAAGATTATAAAGTTTCAATAAAATAAGTGATGGGAATCCGGTATGCACGTATATCGAGACTCGAGTGACAAACATGAAAACACGGTCATTATGTCCCATTGGGTCATCCACGAAGGTTTCAAGACATTTCAATTTCATTTCCAAAGGTTTCGGACGTTTGAACATCATTTTACCTTAAAGCACAAGTTTTGGGTTCAATTCTACTGAATGAATAGTGAATAAGTTTAGGTGTCGTTTCCGAGGGGTAGGACTTTTCCCGAGGGTCGGATTTTGACCTATACTAACTAGGACATGCCAAATGAAGGAGAGGTAGGCTTTACATACCTTTTATGCTTTGTACACGTCTCCAAATTCAAGCTCCAAGTTCGCCAAAATCTACAAATTGGTCATGTTTACCAAACATGATTAGTGCCTTTGGAATTGGATTCTTAAAATAAAACTTGGCTACCGAAATTTCGGCAGCACCTCCTCTATAAATACTCCACTCCACCAAGTTCAACTTGGCCCATTTCAATCAACAACAATCCGGGAATTCAAACCCGGCCAAACTATCAACCAACAATACCAACAACAATATAAGCAACATCAACAATCGACTAAAACGCATTCTAGCGCAAATAGTCTTATTTTCCGAATAACCCAACAACTCCAAATCCAACTTTACACTTACAATCCAATATCAATATGTTCATATTCACATACTAATTTAAGGTCATTCAAACATAAACCAAGAGCATTTCAAACTATATATCCAATATTCAACAATTCCAACAATTTCCATACAATTCGATATAATTTAATACAATATAATTCGCATAATATTCCAACAATACCATCAACATACTACTTGCTCACATCTTCCAATTTATGAGACAACAACAGCATTTTCTTCCTTCTTTCAAATTCAAGCACGACAATCCAATTTTCATTCCTCTAAACCATTAAATCTTTATTCTAACATCATAAAACCCATCATAACAACAATTTCCATTCTAAATAAAATTAATTCATCACACCCTACCATGATCTATCATTCGGCCAACCCTAACAATCCATGTACATATTTCTCATAAATTTCCATATTTTCCATACACTACAACATAAAATTTACTCAATCTTTCATGCAACACACAACACACAACACACAACACACACACACACACACTCACGGCCCAACACACCCATTTCCACAACACATGAATTTCATCCATTTTCATGCACTACAACACATACAACACCTAAAACATATAAAAATAGGATGAATTCTTACCTTTTTTCTTAACCCTTCTCTTGACCAACTTGTGTGAATATGGGCTTCTCTTATTCCAACAACAACTCCACTTCACTAAGAACCCTCCAAGGTATTGTTTGGCTATGAAGAACAAGTTGAAAATTTTCTCTTTTTTTTTTTTTTCCTTCAAGGCCGAATGGTCTTTTTTTTCTCTCCTCTCTTTTCTTGTTTTCTTGCTTCTTGAAATTCTAGAGAAAAAGATGAATAAATCATCTTTCCACATCTTTATATACTTAATTCCCTCCAATAAAAACTAAACAAATTGTCCCTTGGTTGGCTTATTTTCATTTGGCCACATTTTGAAAGTGGGGTCCATGGCCAAGTGGCCCCCTTCTTGAAAATTCTAGCAATTTTCCCTTATTTCATGAAAACATTTCCCTTGTTCCAAATTTGCCCCTAGCCTTTCTCCGTATTTCCGTGAGTCATTATGCAAATTTACCATTTTACCCCAGCCTTTCTTATTATTCCAACTTTACAATTTTCCATACGCGACTTGTGTCACTTCTCTTGACTCACCCGAGGGTACAAAATACGGGATGTAACATCCTCCCCCTTTAGAACATTCGTCCTCGAATGTTGAGCTGCCTTATAGGGGTTACTACATTCCGGGGAGGTTTCCTTTGTAGCTGTCGTACACAATCATTCAACACGTCCATTCAGATACCTTGGTTGACTTATTTTTTTCTTATTATACTATACTTCATAGGATGTCGTCTCGGTTGTCCCCTTTTTATCTCTACTGATCCTTTTCGGTTACCTTCTACTGTTCTATATTTGCGTCATGTACCGTCGTCAATCTTGTTCTACGCCTTCTCGTAGTTGCTCAACGTGCCAACATATCCCAAATTCTTGTTACTCTCTCTTCGCAACATTTCCAACCACTATTTAAACTTACCCCGATTCTGGTTGTATCTCGTTTCCTTTTCACCAGCCCTGTTTAACTCGTCTACGCAACCTCTATTACGTCCCCAGTCATCCCATATACTCTAATATCATCTAGGCTACCCTAACTTCACATTCGTCTTCTATTTCTATACTTATGAAATTTTTGGGATACTTCCCAGGGGTCACCCATCATGGAATTGCTCCCATTCCAGCACGCTTAACCCTGAAACGTCAACGTATCCTGGTATCTTAATGCTAATATATTTACATCCACTCCCCCGCACGGGCTTTGTCACGTAATCCAGGGCAGATTAGGGCACTAGTCACTTTCGTCGCGGCTTCGAAACGTACTTTTCTCTTAATTACCATTTTAGCCCTCTGGGCCCTTAATACTCACTTCTTGTCTTTGCGTATAACTACCTTTCGTCCAGGATTTCTAGATTTTCATCAACGATATAAGGAATGACACATAACGGTATAAAGTTTAAATCGATCACACAAGTACTTTATAAAAGAATGCCGATGGGAACCCGTGGGCCGCGTCCGGGAGGGCTCGGGAGGGATCCTTTTGTCTCGTAAGTGCAAATATACGGTTCGAGGACCGCCTATTACCGGGTGCTCCTCCTCTGCTCGACCACGATTTTGGGCCCGGGACGTCCGTCCGGAGGGCGCACGGCCGCCGACGAACCAATGGCGAATCCGGCGGGCCGAGTCCGGTCTCTCCAAAGAGAGGTCCTTCGTGTGGCGGTCACGCATCAAGTGGTCGGGCCTCGACCACGTACAAAACAAGCATTCGTATCAAGGTAGCACGCATCCCGTAACGTAGCTTACCACACCGAGTGCATCGCGGTGGGGGGGTGGCCTGTCCCTATTCGACCGGGCTCTATCCGGGACCCCGATGCTCGGGCACTCGATCCGGTTGGATACGGAATGTCGCGATGCTCCGTCCCCCTCTATACTCACTTCCGGCTCCAAAAGATCCGCCCTTTTTTCGGAGCCCCTATCCGAATCACGCCGCCCCTCCGTTCCGGATCGCTCCTCCGGGTTTTGGGCGTGGGCCTCGAATGCGAGCAATAGTCATCCCGTCCCGGAGTGAGGTCATCCAAGCATTCTCTAGCTAAAATGTGGCCCTAGCCCTCTCACGCACCGGTGCACACGATCCCCCATATCTAGTTGTACCACGGCCGGGGCGTACGGGCTAATGAGTCAAATCGGAGATCGTACTCCCGAGCACTCATATTTCCTTGTCCGAGATTCAAGAACATATCGGCTCGGGCCCGTCGAACCTCCTCGGCGGTAAGTAATGTCGCGAAATGCCTCGCAAACTCTAATCGGGGGAGGCGCATTTGCTCCCCCTCGAGGATATCCAATTATTATACCAATGGACCGCTATATCCCGCAATCTATGTGAGGCCAATTCCACCGACTCGGTCTCCGAAGCATGTATTATCTTTAGCGTCCTCGCATTTCATCTAAAAAGCTTTGCGGGTCCTCCTCGGCTTCGATCCATAGAACTCGGAGGATTTAGAGAAATAAAATCACGGGCTCGGCGCCGCCGCATTTGTCCCCTTGGCCCGTATTGTGTGCCGAGCTTGTGTTGCGACTAACCGGTAATTGCAACCGAATGAGTATTCGTCAGTTTGATTATATATTGGCCGGTACCGGCGCCGGAGCTCTACCCCGTCTAATTGGAATGGGGAAGCAGAGAGAAGCCTCGCCGTGGGACTCGCCCACTTGATTCCGCTCGGTGGCTCCCGTTCAACTCTTTTCCCGGCCACCTTCTTGCCCCCGGCCGCCGTAGCTTTTCTTGTCACCGCATTACCGAAACCATAGTAAAATTAGGATTAAGAAAGAATATAGAAACCGGTAACATAGCTCTATCGCACGATCTTAGAATGCAAAGAAGGTCATATTTCCTAAATGGCAGACCTCCCGTTTATAAGTATGGCGCGCTACACACCCATAAACAGGACTCTACCGGACACGGCTCGTAGACAAACCCTAGGACCGACGGCCTCGATACCACTTTGTCACGACCCAACTAGGGGCCGCGACGAGTACCCGATACTTGTACCGGGCACCCCCTGTCATATGTCTTGTTCTTATTACTAAGTGGGCCGTATGAACACTGGCATTTTTTTTTTCCACAACATCGCCGATAATAGCATACATGTAAACGAGTGGTAATATCAATGCATACCGACATATCACACGGCGACAAAGACAACTAGGTTATGAACATCCGATCGTACATATCCGTCTACGAGCCTCTAAACAAAATACATATAATTACAAGTGATCGTTTCGTGTTTCAAATATATACATAAAGTAGTACCCAAAATAGAAGCTCCGAAACAACCGGAGCGCCTTTCAATGTACGGGGGAAAGCTCCTAGGGATCGAGTCCGTCAACCTGTCGACCTGCGTGGCATGAGACGCAGCCCCCGAAGAAAAGGGGTCAGTACGAGCAGTGTACCGAGTATGTAAGCCATGGAAATAATACAATGAAACATGTAACATATGGGCAATAACAATCATGTGGGTCCAAAGATCATATAACGAAATAAAAGGATAATCACACTGTAAGTGCCTTTCGGGCGGATGTCATGCTTGCTTATTATATACTTTTGTTCAAAACATATCGTGTCATATACATGTGAAAATAACAAGTCAAGTCGCCGAAATACGTCGGCTTCCCACATGTGTCCCGCGTCGGGCATCCCGCGTCCGGATGGAATTACGCCACCGACCAGTGGCAATGCGTCTATAGCGCAACATGTATCCATTCCCCAAAATTCCCCATTTCATATATATATATCATATACATGTCATATACATATCATATAAGCAAAGCATGCATAAGAACCCAAAGAAAGTCATGTGTCTATCGGGGTGACGTAAGGTCGGTAGCCCCCGATTACCTTATGGAATAACCACGGTCACTTCGTCTCACCTTGAAAGAACAAGCATTATAAGACGAGACTAGCAATGAATAGCAATACCACAAGAAAACATAAAATAAGATTATAAAGTTTCAATAAAACAAGTGATGGGAATCCGGTATGCACGTATATCGAGACTCGAGTGACAAACATGAAAACACGGTCATTATGTCCCATTGGGTCATCCACGAAGGTTTCAAGACATTTCAATTTCATTTCCAAAGGTTTCGGACGTTTGAACATCATTTTACCTTAAAGCACAAGTTTTGGGTTCAATTCTACTGAATGAATAGTGAATAAGTTTAGGTGTCGTTTCCGAGGGGTAGGACTTTTCCCGAGGGTCGGATTTTGACCTATACTAACTAGGACATGCCAAATGAAGGAGAGGTAGGCTTTACATACCTTTTATGCTTTGTACACGTCTCCAAATTCAAGCTCCAAGTTCGCCAAAATCTACAAATTGGTCATGTTTACCAAACATGATTAGTGCCTTTGGAATTGGATTCTTAAAATAAAACTTGGCTACCGAAATTTCGCAAAGCACCTCCTCTATAAATACTCCACTCCACCAAGTTCAACTTGGCCCATTTCAATCAACAACAATCCGGGAATTCAAACCCGGCCAAACTATCAACCAACAATACCAACAACAATATAAGCAACATCAACAATCGACTAAAACGCATTCTAGCGCAAATAGTCTTATTTTCCGAATAACCCAACAACTCCAAATCCAACTTTACACTTACAATCCAATATCAATATGTTCATATTCACATACTAATTTAAGGTCATTCAAACATAAACCAAGAGCATTTCAAACTATATATCCAATATTCAACAATTCCAACAATTTCCATACAATTCGATATAATTTAATACAATATAATTCGCATAATATTCCAACAATACCATCAACATACTACTTGCTCACATCTTCCAATTTATGAGACAACAACAACATTTTCTTCCTTCTTTCAAATTCAAGCACGACAATCCAATTTTCATTCCTCTAAACCATTAAATCTTTATTCTAACATCATAAAACCCATCATAACAACAATTTCCATTCTAAATAAAATTAATTCATCACACCCTACCATGATCTATCATTCGGCCAACCCCACAATCCATGTACATATTTCTCATAAATTTCCATATTTTCCATACACTACAACATAAAATTTACTCAATCTTTCATGCAACACACAACACACAACACACAACACACACACACACACTCACGGCCCAACACACCCATTTCCACAACACATGAATTTCATCCATTTTCATGCACTACAACACATACAACACCTAAAACATATAAAAATAGGATGAATTCTTACCTTTTTTCTTAACCCTTCTCTTGACCAACTTGTGTGAATATGGGCTTCTCTTATTCCAACAACAACTCCACTTCACTAAGAACCCTCCAAGGTATTGTTTGGCTATGAAGAACAAGTTGAAAATTTTCTCTTTTTTTTTTTTTTTTTTTCCTTCAAGGCCGAATGGTCTTTTTTTTCTCTCCTCTCTTTTCTTGTTTTCTTGCTTCTTGAAATTCTAGAGAAAAAGATGAATAAATCATCTTTCCACATCTTTATATACTTAATTCCCTCCAATAAAAAACTAAACAAATTGTCCCTTGGTTGGCTTATTTTCATTTGGCCACATTTTGAAAGTGGGGTCCATGGCCAAGTGGCCCCTTTCTTGAAAATTCTAGCAATTTTCCCTTATTTCATGAAAACATTTCCCTTGTTCCAAATTTGCCCCTAGCCTTTCTCCGTATTTCCGTGAGTCATTATGCAAATTTACCATTTTACCCCTGGCCTTTCTTATTATTCCAACTTTACAATTTTCCATACGCGACTTGTGTCACTCACCTTGACTCACCCGAGGGTACAAAATACGGGATGTAACAGATTCAGTGCCTTAATGCTGATATAATCGCGTACGCTTTCTCATATGGCCTTTATTACATAATTTGGGGCCAGTCGCGCTTTACAAATTCCGAGGCGTGCTCGCAACACGTCCCTTCTCTTGCAATTACCGTTTTGCCCTTTTTGATTCTTAATGTTCACCTTCACTTTCATTCTCCCAACTTACATTTCAAAGTAATACTTCAATATTCTCACCTCATCCAACATGCCTCGTGCACACCGTTGTTTACCACCGTACTTTGTAATCGTTGATGCCATAGGTCGCTTTCTTTCGTCGACGTCGTCCTTAGCCGAAATAGAAAGTTAGTACAAGGGACTTCATACCCTATGACTGGGCTCTATCGCACGATCTTAAATATGAAAGAAGGTCAACAATTCTTAGATATGAAAGAAGGTCAACAATCCCTAGATGCCCGTAGCCTCTTGTTTATAAATGTGGCGCGCAACACACCATAAACAAGACTCTACCTAGACACGACTTTGCGTACAACCCCTAGGACGGACACCGCTTTGATACCACTTTGTCACACCCCGCCTTGCGGGGTGTGATGGGCACCCGACCCTCCTCGAGTCGAGCGAACCCTTAAACGTTCGCGTTACTAAAGCCCGTCATTTCGAAAATTTTTAAGAAAACATGAAACTTTTCAAACAATAATCATTATCTGAAATTACATACTCGTTTAACATTTACAAATTATTCGCACTTCCCGACGCACTATCCACAGGACACTGTCTGCAAAGTCTCTAACATATGCTAAAACCATGACACGAACACTTTGACTCGCAACACTCCGAACCGAGGTGGAGCTCGCCAATCCCGCGGGGACAACTTCTAACAAGTCTTCTCTTCATCCGGGGTGTACCTGCGTGGCATGAAACGCAACCCCCCCCGAAGAAGGAGGGTCGATGCGGAATATGTACTGAGTATGTAAAGCATTACTAAAGCGTAAGTCAGAAAAGTACATCAGAAAGCAAGTTTAGGTTACCTGACATGAATTAAATATTTAAGTAAAATAGTCCCTTCGGATGGCCGCTTCCGGCCTAACAATAATAATGGTGGCCCCTTCGGGCATTGCCGCTTCCGGCATAATGATAATGATGATAATAATAATAATAATAATAATAATAATAATAATAATAATAATAATAATAATAATAATAATAATAATAATAATAATAATAATAATAATAATAATAATAGTAATAATAATAATAGTAATAATAACAATATTAATCCCCTTCGGGTGCGCGGGCCCGAAAGATACGTCTATCCCGGCCCCATCGGACATGCCGGCCCCGACGTAAAATGATGGCCCCTTCGGCATGCCGGTCCGACATACGTCTATCCCGGCCCCATCGGGACATGCCGGCCCCGGCATCCTAGCCCTTCGGGCATGTCACTCGCGGCATACGGCTACCCCGGCCCCATCGGGCATGCCACTCGCGACATAATACTAATCCTAGCCCCCTTCGGCATATTAATAATAGTAATAATAATAATAAAATATCGCACCCCTTCGGAGTGGTTTTTAAAAAGTTTTATAAAATATCACACTCCCTTCGGAGTGGTTTTGTACGCACCCCTTCGGAGTGGTTTTAGAAAAAGCCCTAGAAAATAATATATCACACCCTTCGGGGTGGTTTTAAGAAAGCTTTAGAAAATAATATATCACACCCCCTTCGGAGCGGTTTTGAAAAGTTTAAATAATAAAATATCACACTCCCTTCGGAGTGGTTTTGAAAGGTTTTATAAATTATCACTTAATGGAGTCATCTATGAAGTTTCAAGGCAATTCGATCACATTCCTGCAAGTTACGGACGTTTGAACATTTTCCAACAAAATATAAAGATTCTAGTTCAATCGCACCGAATGAATAGTGCTCAATTTCATAATCGACTTTCGATGAACGTAATAACCCCCGAGGCTCAAATTCAAGCCTAGTACACCTAAGACATGCCAAAAGAAGGAAAGGGGTAGCTTCACATACCTTACGGACGTCTTATGCTCGCTTTATCTCCAATCCCGTTTCGCCTAGAATCTGCAAATGGTCACATTTACCGATTTACTATTCATGAGACTTTCAATCTTCAACCTTAGCCAATACTTGTCTACCGAAATTTCGGCATTTCCCCCGTAAACACACCATCCCGAGAATATGGCTCGGCCCAAATATCAACAACAATACCAACAGGCACATCAACAATATAAACAACCGATCCAAAACACATTCCAACATAAGTAGTCTTCCTTACTCCATAGTATGTCAACTTTCAATCCAATTGTGCACATTCGAACCAACATCAGCGTTTATATATTCATTCACTAATTTGAGATCATTCAAACATAAACTAAGAGCATTTCAAGTTATATATCCAATATTCAACAATTTCATCAATTTCCATATTCCACCCAAAATTCTCATATATGAAACAAAACCATTCCAACGCATTTTCTACTTACTAATTCATCTCCAACAACAACAATTTACACCTTAACAACTTCATGATCTTAATATTATAAAATCACATTAATGCGTCATAACTCTCCGCATTCCATTTTCATGCAAACTTAACCTATATAATCTTCATTTACATAATAATGATCACAATAACGCAACTAACACGTTAAACAAAATTAATCCATCACAATTCCTATATCACATACCACACGGCCATAGGCCAATTTCCAACTTCATTCCATTTTCATTCAACTTTCATTTCCAACACAATTTCCATAATAACCACAACTAAAACTCAACATAAGATTCAACATCACTTCTACACACACCATAGCAACCACACGGCCACAAGCACACATGCACTTCCACCATGCAAACTTCCATATTTCAATGCATTCAACTCATTTACATATACTACAACACAAACAAACCTTCAAAACATAACTAGAAAGGATGAATTCTTACCTTCCTTCTCAAGTTTCTTCATTCCACCAACTTGTTCAAACGACGAAACCAATGGATTATCTTCCGAAATAATTACACCACGTTGTAGAGGGACCTTGAATTGGTAGGAATGTAGCAAGAAAATAATTTTTGGGAAGAGATTTCATAGGGCAAAAATTGGGAGCCCATGGCCGAATGGCCTTTTAATTTTTGCTCCTCTTGTCTTGTTTTTCTCCTTCTCTACTTTCTTGAAAATTCTTGAAAATTCTAAGTGTCACATGGCCCCCTTTCTTCTTTTATTATCAAACATGGCCCTTATATGGGCCATAGCCCATTTTTTTTCCCTCCATGGCCGGCCACACTTGTGGTTTGGGCCTCTTTTTTTTTCTTTTTTTTTTTTTTCCAAGCCCAATTATTTGTGGCTAGTTTCCGTAATTCATGAAACCATTTTCCCAATTTCCAATTTTGCCCTTAGCCTTCCTCGACATTTTTCACACCAATACTTCCCATGACCAACTTACATGTTAAATAAAAATCAAATATGACCTTATCTCTTAAAAGCCACAATTATTTCAAATTTCCTGATTGTATAAAAATACGGGATATAACAGAATTCCTGGTGATTTACAGGATTAGAAGTTGAACGAATCGAATCAACGCGATCTGAACTGAATTAGAAAAGTCTGCAGACACCAGTCATGATTGACGGGCCGTCGAACCTGTCGACGGACCATCGTTGTGCGGCATCGATAGGGTTCCGCAGCCCTGCATTCTGCAGGCGCAGGTCGACGAGCACGTCGACGGACCGTCGACACGTCGATAGGTCGTCGACCCGCTCGTCGAATCGGACCACTGAAGAATTTAATTCTCCAGGTATAAATACGTGGTCCATGATTTTATTTCATATTTTTCTCATTCCCAGATCAGAGAAACCCTATTATATTTTCTCCCAACATTTTCCATCATCATTAGTGAAGATTGGGTAAGATCCGAGCCCCATGACCCCGACCTAGTAAAGGGAAGGTTGTTCCTAGGGTTTGATTGAAGTTGTTGAGCTTGAAGAATTGGATTTGAAGCTAGGGTTTGAGATCTTAATCTCTTCAAGGTATGTAAATGGTTTCTACCCTTGTATTTAAGTTAGTTACTAAGAGTTTTGGTAGTTCAAGTGAAGAGAAGATAGCTATGAAAGTGATAAGTCGATGAAAGGTTAAATAGTATTTTTGGGTTGTGTCAAGAGATGATTAGGGGATGTATTTGGGTATATCTTGTTATGTAAGTGTTGCCACTATTGTCATCATTGATACTGTGGTTGAGGTTGGATGGAATTAGGAGTTGAGGGTTTTCTACGTTTTCAAGGGATATGTTGTCCATAGTTTGTTAAGCTCTTTTGTAATTATAATGGTTAGTAAGTAAGGTGAATAGCCTAATTAAAGCCTATGTTATCTTAATTGTAGACTTACTAGTTCAAGGAATAAGAGTTGGACGATTAGATATATTTCAAGGTATGTTAAGGTTTTCCCTTTCTTTCATTTTGGCATGATCCTATGATATTGTTATATCCCGTATTTTGTACATTGGGACATTCCGAGATAACTGCGATAAGTTAAGGACAAGACTATTTTGGGATACGAGGTAGGGACCTTTAATCCTCGACTTTGTTTTGATGCACAAGTTGCTTATAATTTTATTGGTGTGGAGTTATTAAGGAAAATTAGGAATTAAAAGTAAAGAAAAATATTTCATGAAATGGCCAAGTGGCCGTGTGTGATGGTGTGGGCACCCACCCATGGCTTGGCCAAATTTGATTGAGCCAAGCCATGAGGGAGGGGGGCATGTGTCCACCTTGCATGGGCTATGTACATATATATATATATATATATATATATATATATATATATATATATATATATATATATATATATATGAGGGATGACCAAGCAAATCAT
The DNA here is from genome assembly GCF_029784015.1 of Lycium ferocissimum. Lineage (NCBI taxonomy): Eukaryota > Viridiplantae > Streptophyta > Magnoliopsida > Solanales > Solanaceae > Lycium > Lycium ferocissimum. The sequence goes on from NW_026725844.1 coordinate 24,044, forward strand.
ATTCATCTTTCACAATTCAACAACCTTGGAGAAAAAAAAAAGGAGAAGCCATATTCGGCCATGGTAGCCGAAAATTGAAGCCCTCAAATCTTGATAAAAAAAAAATATTTTCTTCTAGTAATTCAACCAATTGGAAGGTCCTTATTAACGTGGAGTAGTTGTTGGAACAATCAAAACATTCATTCTTGCAAAGCACCAACCCTAGCCTAGTTGAGGAACTAAGTGGTAAAGGTAAGGTTTAACCCCCTTTTTCATGTGTTATGGATGATTTGTACATGTTGTAGTGTGTAGAAATGGATGAAAATCATGAAATTTGTGTGTTGGGGTGGTGGCCGAATATGGGCTGTTTTGTATGACAAGGAATGAACTAATTTTATTTAGTATTTTGGTTGTTGTTGTTGTGAATTCTATGATGTAAAATGAAGGTTTAATGGTTCAAGTTGAAGTTGTAATCGTTGTGGGCTGTTTTGGAAGTTAACGTGATTTTAATGTAATTTTTATATTTATGAGAATGACATTGTTAACGTGTGGATTGTTGGTGTAATTCATGAATTTGGGAGAGAGGAATGTGTTGTTGTTGTTCTTGTCAGGTTTGGGGAGGTTTCGGGTGGAATGGTGTTTCGGTTGGGTTGTTTGGAATATTGTGCGAGTTGTTTGAAGTGTTCTTGAATCTTGTTTGAGTGATCTCGGATTAGTACTTGAACATGTGGGCGTTGATGTTGGCTTGAATGTATGTAGTTGAATTCAATGTAAATGGAATGTTGTCGAATTATGTAGAAAAGAATTACTAACGTTAGAATGCGTTTTGAATTAATTGTTGATGTTGTTAGAATGATTGTTGGTATTGTTGTTGATGATTTGGCCGAGTTGAATTCTCGGGGTTGTTGAATTTATAGGGGAAATACTTCCCAAATTTCTGTAGATAAAGTGCTAGTTTGGGATTGAATTCCTAAGTATCTATGACTAATGTTTAGTACCTAATGACGTTATTGTAGATCTTGGGAAGCCCGAGACTTAAGTTCGGATTAGCTTAGGAAGCGGACGAGGTATGTAAAGCCTAACCTTTCTTTCTTTTGGCATGTCTTAGATGTAAGTAGGATATGATACGAGCCTTGGGGTAACTCCATTCCTAAGATCCGAGCATGCATACGATTCTTATTCACTTCTTGATGTTAGCATTCTTAATATAGCCGTACTATGGTTCTTGTGCCTTTTGTATGATTGGAGAATAAATGTCGCATAAGAGACTTTGTTCCTAAAAGGTTATATGTCGAATAATGTCTCTAACTTTCATAGACGGGCTCGGATCGCTTCGATACGTTCGTAGAAGATTCCATAACGAATAATGTCTCTAACTTTCATAGGCGGGCTCGGATTGGTTTGATACTTGTCCGTGCTCCCGAGACTTTCCTTGTATAGTTCTAATGACTTTTTGGAAGAACTTAACATGATTATCATCCCGACCCCCGAGTGTGGTTAGTCTACTTATCTATTGAGTCCGTAATGATGATTTATATGCATATGGTTACTCACGACTCTGCTCGTGCATTTTGTTGTTACATCTTTCGCCGAGTCCCGGGCCGGTTATGTTGTCGTGTGCACTATGCTATATTACGAAGTATGATGTGATACGAAGTATGATGTGTTACGAAGTATGATGTGTTACGAAGTATGATGTGATATGGAGTATGATGTGTTTTGGGGTATGATGTGTTACGGAGTTATGTTGTGTTCTGGAGTATGATGTGTTATGGCGCCAAAGACGGGGTGGCGACCATGTTCTGTTCTCCGAGTCCCATAATGGGCCGGATACGACATATGATATCGATATGCGTGATTTGTGTTCCGAAAGTAAGCATTTTCATAGTCTGGATATTGTATGCATTTTTCTTTCTGTACTTCTTACTTTGGTTATAACCCGTCTACTGTATTTCATGCTTTGCATACTCAGTACATATTCCGTACTGACCCCCGTTCTTCGGGGGCTGCGTTTCATGCCCGCAGGTACAAATGCTCGATTTGGTGATCCGCCAGCCTAGGACCCCTATTCTGCTACTTTGGAGTGCTCCCTTGTTCCGGAGCCCATATTTTGGTACAGACTCTTTTGTTGTATATGTATATATTCATTCAGGGGTACGGCGGGGCCCTGTCCCGTCATATGATTCCGTTGCTACTCTTAGAGGTCTGTAGACATATATGTGGGTTGTGAATATTAGTTTTCAGTTGTGTTCGTATGATTTGTGTTTTGGGCGGCCCCATTCGCCGTGGCAGCCTTGTCGGCTTGCGTTTGTATATATTTTGGGACGTTGTGCTTTATGATAGCCTTTCCTGGCTTCTGATATATATATATATATATATATATATATATATATATATATATATATATATATATATATATATATATATATATATATATATTTGTATATGCGGCAGTTTGGGACTACGTCTGACCTCTGTATATGTACACGTTATTTGTATGCTGAGTTTGATTAAAGGGGTGTGTATGAGTGTCCAGCTCGGGCACTAGTCACGGCCTACGGGGTTGGATCGTGACAAAAGTGGTATCAGAGCGGTTCGTCCTCGGAATGTCTATAGACCGTGTCTAGTAGAGTCTTGTTTATCGGTGTGTTGTGCACCACATCTATAAACAGGAAGCTACAGGACATTTAGGATGTTATCTTTCCTTTTGATCCTAGACCGTGCGATAGAGCTGTATTATCAGGATGATTCCTTCCTAACGAATTGTTATGTTTTCAGCGATGCCTCCAAAGAAGGCGACAGCAGCCTAGAAGGGCAAGTCAGCAGCAGTTGGAGAGACTAGCCAGGCCCAGAGAGTTACCAGGGCCCATGCTCAGCCTGTGCCTGAGGTTGTGCCCCGTCGGCCCGGTGCCCCGCTACCGCCCCTGCCGAGCTCGGAGGCACGGCGAGTGCGAGTCGGGAGACGGTTCCACCTCCAGCTCCCGGGGTTCTAGTGCCCGAGCCTCCAGCTCCTCAGCCAGGGGCGGAGGATAGAGCTATGAGAGATGCAGTCCAGTTACTGACTAGATTAGTGGCGGGGCAGACTCGCAGGTACGGGTTAGGAGGTGACTATGCAGACAGACATGATAGGTTGAGGGCCCGTGATTTCTTGACTTGTAATCCTCTAAAGTTCTACGGGTTAAAGCCTGAGGAGGATCCCCAGGAGTTTATCCGACAGATGCCGCATACGTTGAGGATGATTAGAGCTTCTGAGACTGAGTCTGTCGAGCTGGCTTCATATCGGTTGCGTGATGTAGCCGTTAATTGGTATGAGTCCTGGGAGTTGTCGAAGGGCGAGGATGCTCCTCCAGCAGTGTGGGACGAGTTTGTGGAGGCCTTTCTGGGCCACTTTCTGCCTCCAGAGATGCGGCGAGCTAGGGTTGATAGATTCCTACAGTTGAGGCAGAGGGGCAGGAGTGTTCGGGATTATAGTCTCGAGTTTGATTCATTGGCCAAATATGCGCCCACTATTGTAGCTAATATGACTGATAGGATGCATCGATATATGATGGGGCTGGATCGTTACTTGGTTGATAGCTGTATGGTGATGGCTTCCCAGCCAGGGATGGATATTGCTCGTGTACAGGCGTATGCCCAGGGGATGGAGGATCGACATCGAGGGCGTCAGCCCGACAGAGATCATGACAGGGGCCAGCCCAAGAGGGCTAGATCAGCTGGTTATTCTGGAGAGTCCCGAGGCAGGCAGCCTCAGCAGCAGTATAGTAGATATCCTTCCCAGCCAGCACGGAGTACACCCCCACAGTTCACGGGTAGGAGACCGGATAGTACAGGGTATTCAGGAGCAGGTCAGAGCTCCAGGGCTTCGGGTTCGCAGGTGGACAGAGGTCCCGGTCAGTCGAGGCCACCCATACCTCAGTGTTCTCACTGTGGGGGGCATCATCCGGGAGAGTGTTATCGTGCTACAGGTTCTTGTTTTTCTTGTGGCCGACAAGGCCATGTTATGAGAGAGTGTCCGTACAGGGGTGGCCCAGGTGGTGCAGCTCAGCTTATTGGGTCAGTTGCTGGTTCATCTTCCTCTTCGGTAGCTATGCGCCCTACGGGGCGGGGTATGCCACACCGGCGAGCCGCGGCAGAGGTCGGGCGGAGCTTCCGTTCTAGCGGTCCTTCGAACCGCATATATGCCTCGGCAGCCGCGGGATCGGGGAGGCGTCACCCTAATGTGGTTACGGTATATTATTGATCTTCTCTCGAGATGTATATGCATTGATAGACCCAGGCTCCACTTTATCGTATATTTTCCCCCTTGTTGCTAGTACAATTGGGATAAAACCTGAACCGATAGAACCGTTTGAGGTAGCTACACCGGTAAGAGATTTTGTTATAGCGAGGCAGGTATATAGGGATTGTTCGGTAACTATATGTGGCCGTTGCACTAAAGCAGATCTGGTAGAGCTAGATATGACTGAGTTCGATGTTATTATGGGTATGGATTGGCTAGCTTCTTGTTATGCTAACGTTGATTGTCAGAAGAAGGTAGTTCATTTCCAATTCCCAGGGGAACCAGTTATTGAGTGGACAGGAAATACAACATCGCCGAGGGGTAAGTTTATTTCATACCTCAAGGCGAGGAAGATGGTTGACGGGTTATATTTATCATCCGGTTCGTGTACACGACTTGAAAGCGCAGGCACTCGACTTCCGCCGGATCCAATTTGGTTAATGAATTTTCGATGTATTTCCGGATGAACTTCGTGTCTTCTCTCCCGAGCGGAGATAGAATTCACTATAGATGTGCTGCCAGATACTCAGCCTATATCTATTCCTCCTTACAGAATGGCACCTGCAGAATTAAAAGAATTGAAGGAGCAGCTGAGGGATTTGTTAGAGAAGGGCTTCATTAGGCCCTACACATCACCTTGAGGGGTGCCGGTATTGTTCGTGAGAAAGAAAGATAGGTCGCTGCGGATGTGTATTGATTATAGGCAGCTGAATAAGGTAACCATAAAGAATAAATATCCCCTCCCCAGGATTGATGATTTGTTTGACCGAGCAGGTGCTAAGTGTTTCTCGAAGATAGATCTCCGATAAAGCTACCACCAAGTGCGGGTACGAGAGCGGAGCATATTCCAAAGACCGCATTCGGGACCCGATATGGGACATTATGAGTTCAGAGTGATGTCTTTTGGGCTGACCAATGCTCGAGCAGTGTTTATGGATCTGATGAATCGAGTATTCAAGCCATTCCTGGATATGTTCGTGATTGTATTTATTGATGATATCCTAGTCTATTCACGATCAGAAGAGGAACATGCGGATCATCTGAGGGCGGTACTTGGGGTGCTCCAGCACCAGAAATTGTATGTTAAACTCTCCAAATGTGAATTCTGGTTGACTTCGGTACATTCTTAGGGCATATTATTGGAGCTGATGGCATCCGGGTGGATACCCAGAAGATTGAAGCCGTAAAGAATTGGCCTAGACCTACGACACAGACTGAGGTACGTAGCTTTCTGGGATTAGCTGGATATTACAGGAGATTTGTGGAAAAGTTTGCTTCGATCTCAGCGCCTTTAACGAGACTAACTCAAAAGGGCGAGCTAAGTTCCTGGTGGATGATGCTTGTGAACGGAGCTTCCGCTGCGAAAGAAAAGTTGACTGACTCCTAGTTCGACTCTTCCGAGGCACCAAATGGTTATGTTATTTATTGTGATGCTTCCGGTGTTGGGCTAGGTTGTGTAATAATGCAAGATGCGTAGTTGTAGCCTATGCCTCCGTGACTCCGAAAGCACGAGAGAAATTATCCTACTCATGATCTGGAGCTAGCCGTGGTAATTCATGCCTTGAAGATATGGAGACACTATCTATATGGCATTCATGTTGATATTTATACGGATCACAAAAGCCTCCAGTATATTTTTAAGGAGAAGGAGCTGAATTTGCGGCAGAGGAGGTGGCTAGAGTTATTCCGAAAGACTATGATGTCGATATTTTATATCATCCGGGAAAGCCAATGTGGTAGCGGAGATGTACTCGTATGTAAGTCTATGGGTAGCTTGACGGACGTGCCATCAGAAAAGAAAGAAATGGTTCGTGAGATTCATCAGCTAGCTAGTCTTGGAGTCCGTTTGGCTGATTCTGGAGATACTGGGGTTTCTGTTCGAGGAATTGCTGAATCCTCTATTATGGAAGAGGTAAAGCGACGTCAGTATGGTGATCCCGTCCCGGCACGATGTAGATGCATCCCTTGAAAGGAGAAGACCCCGTTCGAGATTACACCTGATGGAGTACTATTATACAGGGGTAGATTATGCGTACCTGAGGTTGACGAGTACGCGGCAAGTTATGGGAGAGGCACATTATGCCCGTTATTCCATTCATCCGGATCGACAAAGATGTATCATGACCTCGGATGCTTGTATGCTGGTAGGATGGTATGAAGAGGGACATAGGAGAGTTCGTTGCTCGGTGCCCAAATTGTCAACTGTGTTAAGATCGAGCATCGAAGCCCGGTGGATTGTTACGAGAGATGGAGATTATGACTTGGAAGTGGGGAGATAATTAATATGGACTTCATTACAAGATTACTTCGCACTCCACGGAAGTATGATTCCATATGGGTTATCGTTGATAAGTCGACAAAATCAGCCCATTTTCTTCCAAATGGGACTACTTATTCAAATTTCGAGGACTATGTCGGGCTATATATTAAGGAGATAGTAAGGCTTCACTTGAGTTCCCACATCTATTATATCCGACGGAGTGCCCGGTTACAACTAACTTCGGACATTTCGGAAGGATTGGGGACCGGTGAGTCTTAGCACAAGATTCCATCCTCGATCGACGGACAAAGCCGAGCATACCATCCGTACGCTAGAAGATATGTTGCGGGCCCGTGTGATTGATTTCGGAGGTAGCTGCGTCACGCCCCGATTTCCAAGGGACGTGACGGGCACCGACCCCACATCCGGAGCCGAGCGAACCCACGACTCCGTGACACACATAAATTTTCTTTTCAAATCTATAAATCGAATAATCATGAAATACATAATGAAGCTTATAAATTTGACAAAACCGTAATTATACAAAATTTATTACATAACACACATCGACATGTCGGTACCATGGAGCCGCCGACGCATCGACATATCATACCCACAACGTTGTCTCCGCAAAGTCTCTAGCACGCTTCCGTAAAATCAAATCGACGACCGACTCGGCAAGTATCCGGGAAAGTGGAGCTTGCCATCTTCGCTGGAACATCTTCTATAATCACTTCCGCTCATCTGGGAGTACCTGCGCGGCATGAAACGCAGCCCCCGAAGAAAGGGGGTCATTATGTCCTATTAGGTCATCCTTGAAGATTTCAAAACATTCCACTTTCGTTTCTAAAGGTTACGGACGCTTAACCATTTCTTGCACTAAAGTGTAAACTAATTAGTTCAATTCTATTGAATGAATAGTAACTAAATTCAACCCCGGATTTCTAGATTTAGAGTGGCCCCCGAGGCACACGTTCCAGTACCTATGACGTCTAAGACATGCCGGAGAAGGAAGGGGAAAGCCTTACATACCTTTTCCGCCGCTTACGCTACTCCAAATTTGGTCCCCAAGTTTGCCAAAATCCGCAATTTGGTCATATTTACCAGCATTATTCAGCGAGGCTTGAAATTCCAATCTTGAATTTGTTCTCGTCACGAAATTTCGGCAGCACCTCCCCGTAAATGCACCATCCCGAGAATATGGCTCTTACCAAATCAATATCAACAGCAATCAGGGAATTCAGCCCGGCCAAACTATCAACAACAATACCAACAACAACATCAATAAGCAATTACGATATATTCTAACATAAGAAATTTCCATTTCTACATATCATCTCAACCTTCAACCCAACTTCCACTAAACGATCTTCACTCATTTCCTTCCTTCCAAATTCATAACTTACATTAATACTTCATACACTAGTCATACCATTTCCCAACAATACAAAAAGTCCATATTCAAATCACATTAGCCTTTAAGCAATTTTCCAACAATTCACAATTGTACCCAATTCATCCTATTTTCATTTGCATTATAGAATACATATTAATACAACCAATTTACCATATGAACACTGTTCATATTTGTTTCCACATCACACACACAAACACATCCCGCCACCTCCATAATGCCAACTTCCATCAAAATTATTAATCTTTTATTATCAATGTGGAATCCACAACCACTACAATTAGAACATCACATAAAATCAACTTATTTTTGCGTTCACAAATTTATACGCACATACATACATATACATTTCATACAACCACTTATCTAACTTCCATATTTTTGTGATTTCTACTCATCCCTATATTTCATAACATAAACAAAATCTTTATAACCTATAAAAGAGGTTGAAATCATACCTTTCTCTCCAAGTTTCTTTTCACTCCACCAAATTATCCAAACGACGAAACGAACGGCTTATCTTCCGAAATAATTATACCACGTTGAAGAGGACCCTTGAATTAGTAGGAATACATCAAGAAAATAATTTTTTTAGAACAAATTTCAAAGTGGTCCTTCTTTCCTCCATGGCCGAATGGCCATCTTCTTTTCTTTCTCTCATCCGTTTTTTTTTTCTTTCCTTTCTTCAACACTCCAAATGGTAAGTTGAATATATAATTTGGTCCTCTCATGGTATTTATTTTTAAGTCCCTCAAGAAGGAAAAATTATGAGCACATGGTCCTTATTCTTTTTCTCAAAACTTCTAGAATTTTTTTTTGAAGATGACTTTGTCATCTTTTTCATCTCTTTTTCCCCCAAATTTCTTTTGAAATTTCTAGAAATTTCTCAAATCTCCAAAGATGAATAATTGTCTTGCCTTGTCATTTTCTTTCCACAAATGTGTTTTGGCCACAAATACATAAAGTGATCACATGTGTTATTGCATGGCTTGCAACAAATGGCCAATGCACAAGTGGGGCCACCGGCCACAATGGCTTCTCCCATAAATCATGAATTAATAGAAATTTTCAAATTCCAAATTTGCCCCTAATCTCCCATGTCGATAATATTATAGCGACTTGCGCATCCAAACAAGACAGAAAATATAACCTCGTCCTTAACGTCCCGTCATTGACTCGGAATATTCAAACGTACAAAGTACGGGCTATAACATCCTCCCCCCCTTTAGAACATTCGTCCTCGAATGTTCAACTGACCTTATGGGGTCTTGCAGCACTTTGGGAGGGGGTTCCTTTTATAGTTGCCCTTCCTTTTATGTCCATTCCTTATCTTATCGTCGCTTCCCACACCGTAAAGCACCGGTGGCTGGGAATTACTTACCTACCGATACAATTGCATATAGAATATCGTATGCACACACACACACATATGATTACTGTCGACTATCCCACAAAATAATTCCACACTGTTCAAACCTATCCTAATTCGGAACCGCGATGTACTTCTGTCCTTTCGCTTGCTTCGTCATTACATTTTATATGACCTTTATGGTCTCCCAACTATTCCGTATACATTTAATTCCCTTTAGGCCACACCCGCTTCTCGTTTGCCTACTATACTCAAATTCGTGAAAATTCTTCATACTTCCCAGGGGGTCACCCAACATGGAATTGCTCCCACCTGAGCACGCTTAACTCCGAAACTCCGGCGGATTTCGGTGTCTTAATGCCGATATACTCCCGTCCATTTTCTCATATGACCTTTATTACATGTCCCGGGACTAGTCAAAGCCTTATAGTTTCCGAGACATATTCGCAACACGTCCTTTCTTGTACAATTACTATTTTACCCTTTTCGGCTTTCCGTCCTTTACGAATTCTTATCATTCGAAATCGTATGTAGCAAATACCAACGGATTACCTTACGGCGCATACAACTATATATCGCATCCGACCATCCGAACCATGTCTCCAATATCAAAGCAAATATTTCAAACTTACCCATCCGTCGTATGTAAGGCTTGCGGACGAGATTTCTTATTTCGTTCTCCTATGACTTGGTTCTCTATCGCACGATCTATGACAGAAAGAAGGTCAACAATTCCTAGATGCCCGTAGCCTCCGTTTTTATCAATGGCGCGCTTCACATCATAAATGGGGACTCTCTGGGACACCCACTTTGCATAACCCCACGGACGTACCTCGCTCGATGCCACTGTCACGCCCGATTTGGGCGGACGTGATGGGCACCCGACCCCACATCCTAGAGCCGAGCGAACCCATTGCGACCTCTGTGACACACATAAATTTTCTTTTCAAATCTATAAATCGAATAATCATGAAATACATAATGAAGCTTATAAATTTGACAAAATCGTAATTATACAAAATTTATTACATAACACACATCGACATGTCGGGTAATGGAGCGGTATTGCATCGACATATCATACCCACAACGCTCGTCTCCGCAAAGTCTCTAGCACGATTCCGGAAAATCAAATCGGGGATAGACTCGGACTGCAAGAAGATTCCGGAAAGTGGAGCTTGCCATCTTCACTGGAACATCTTCTATAATCACTTCCGCTCATCTGGGAGTACCTGCGCGGCATGAAACGCAGCCCCCGAAGAAGGGGGTCATTATGTCCTATTAGGTCATCCTTGAAGATTTCAAAACATTCCACTTTCGTTTCCAAAGGTTACGGGACGCTTAACCATTTCTTGCACTAAAGTGTAAACTAATTAGTTCAATTCTATTGAATGAATAGTAACTAAATTCAACCTCGGATTTCTAGGTTTAGAGTGGCCCCCGAGGCACACGTTCCGGCTATGACGTCTAAGACATGCCCTGAAGAGGAAGGGGAAAGCCTTACATACCTTTTCTGCCGCTTACGCTACTCCAAATTCCAGTCCCAAGTTTGCCAAAATCTGCAATTTGGTCATATTTACCAGTTACTATTCATGAGGCTTGAAATTCCAATCTTGAATTTGTTCTCGTCTGCCGAAATTTCGGCAGCACCTCCCCTGTAAATGCACCATCCCGAGAATATGGGCCCTACCCAAATCAACATCACGCAATCCGGAATTCAACCCGCCAAACTATCAACAACAATACCAACAACAACATCAATAAGCAATTCGACATATTCTAACATAAGAAATTTCCATTTCTACATATCATCTCAACCTTCAACCCAACTTCCACTAAACGATCTTCACTCATTTCCTTCCCCAAATTCATAACTTACATTAATACTTCATACACTAGTCATACCATTTCCCAACAATACAAAAAGTCCATATTCAAATCACATTAGCCTTTAAGCAATTTTCCAACAATTCACAATCATCTAATTCATCCTATTTTCATTTGCATTATAGAATACATATTAATACAACCAATTTACCATATGAACATTGGTTCATATTTGTTTCCATATCACACACACAAACACACGGCCACCTCCATAATGCCAACTTCCATCAAAATTATTAATCTTTTATTATCAATGTGGAATCCACAACCACTACAATTAGAACATCACATAAAATCAACTTATTTTTGCGTTAGCAACACGTACGCACATACACGGCTATATATTACTTCATACAACCATCATTCAACTTCCATATTTTTGTGATTTCTACTCATCCCTATATTTCATAACATAAACAAAATCTTTATAACCTATAAAAGAGGTTGAAATCATACCTTTCTCTCCAAGTTTCTTCACTCCACCAAATTATCCAAACGACGAAACGAACGACTTATCTTCCGAAATAATTATACCACGTTGAAGAGGACCCTTGAATTAGTAGGAATACATCAAGAAAATAATTTTAGGAACAAATTTCAAAGGGTCCTTCTTCTTCCTCCATGGCCGAATGGCCATCTTCTTTTCTTTCTCTCATCCGTTTTTTTTTTTTTTCCTTTCTTCAACACTCCAAATGGTAAGTTGAATATATAATTTGGTCCTCTCATGGTATTTATTTTTAAGTCCCTCAAGAAGGAAAAATTATGAGCACATGGTCCTTATTCTTTTTCTCAAAACTTCTAGAATTTTTTTTTTGAAGATGACTTTGTCATCTTTTTCATCTCTTTTCCCCCAAATTTCTTTTGAAATTTCTAGAAATTTCTCAAATCTCCAAAGATGAATAATTGTCTTGCCTTGTCATTTTCTTTCCACAAATGTGTTTTGGCCACAAATACATAAAGTGATCACATGTGTTATTGCATGGCTTGCAACAAATGGCCAATGCACAAGTGGGGCCCACGGCCACAATGGCTTCTCCCATAAATCATGAATTAATAGAAATTTTCAAATTCCAAATTTGCCCCTAATCTCCCATGTCGATAATATTATAAGCGACTTGCGCATCCAAACAAGACCGAGAAAAATATAACCTCGTCCTTAACGTCCCGTCATTGACTCGGAATATTCAAACGTACAAAGTACGGGCTATAAATACCGATGATCACCGTCACTTGTTGTGTTTGCTTATAATAATAGCTACCATTCTAGCATCCGGATGGCACGTATGAGGCTGCGTATGGCAGAAATGCGAGTCACCGATTGGCTGGTTTGATGTTGGTGAAACTAAGTTAATTGGCCCAGATATGATCCAACAAGCAGTTGATAAAGTGAAACTCCTTCGGGAAAGGCTATTAGCAGCTCAGAGTCGACAGAAATCATATGCAATTAATCGACGTTGACACTTAGAGTTCCAGGTTGGTGATTGGGTATTCCTAAAAGTGTCACCCATGAAAGGTATTATGAGATTCGGTAAGAAAGGGAAGCTCAGTCCGAGATATATTGGGCCATATCAGATCATCCGTAAGGTAGGCAGGGTTGCCTATGAATTTGATCTACCTTCTGATTTGGGAGCAGTGCATCCAGTATTTCACGTGTCTATGCTTCGCAAATGCATTGGTGACCCTTCCAGAATATTCCCCATAGAGGATATTCAGGTGACAGAGGAGTTATCCTACGAGGAGCAGCCTGTAGCCATACTGGATCGTCAGGTGAGAAGGTTGCGGAATAAAGATGTGGCTTCCGTTAAGGTATTGTGGCGGAACAATAACAGGGAAGAGATGACCTGGGAAGCCGAAGAGGAGATGAAGAAGAAGTATCCCCACTTATTTTCGGTGCCTACAGGTAATCTAAATTCCTTAATTGGTTATGTTGATTGATGAATGAATTGTATGTGATAGCTATGAAAGAAACTCCCCCAAAAATGCTTATAAGACCACAGGATCGGTTTAACATTCGAGGACGAATGTTTTAAAGGGGGAGGATGTTATATCCCGTATTTTGTACATTGGGACAATCCGAGTTAACCATAATAAGTTAGGGACAAGACTATTCCAGGATACGAAGTAGAGACTTTTAACCACGATTTTGTTTTAAGACATAAGTTGCTTGTGATTTTGTTGGCATGGAATATTAAGGAAAATTTGGGGTTAAAAGTTAATTTTAGAAAGTTGACAATTCATGAAATTAAAGGGCCAAGTGGTCGGCCATATGGGGTGTGGGCCAAGGTCCACATGGATTCATTATATATGAAATAAAAGATGACTAAGTCAAATATATTCTTCATCTTCATCCTTAGAAAATTGTAGAAACTTGGAGAAACAAAGAGAGCCATTCGCCATAGCCATAGTCGAATAATGACCTTGAAAAATTGATCAAGAAAAATTATTTCCTTCTAGCAATTCAACCAAGTGGAAGGTTCTTATTAACGTGGAGTAGTTGTTGGAACAAACAAAACATTCATTTTTGCAAGAACAAACCCTAGCCAAGAAAGAAGCTAGGTGGAAAAAGGTAAGGTTTAATCTTCTTTTACATGTGCTATGAGTGGTTTGTGTATGTTGTAGTATGTAGAAATGAATGAAATTCATGAAAGTATGCATGTTGATGTTGAGCCGTGTGTATGGCTTGTAGCCGTGTAGGTGTGTGTTGTGTAGGAGTGATGAATTAATTTTATTTAGCATGTTTGGTTGTTGTTGTTGTGGATTCTATGATGAAAATGAAAGTTTAATGATTCAAGTTGAAATCAGAAGTGTCGTGGGATGATTTGGAAGTTAGCGTGATTTTAATGTAGATGTTATATTTATGAGAATGACATTGTTAACATGTGGATTGTTGGTGTAATGCCGGGTTCCGTGTATGTTTTGGTGTTATGATGTGCTATGGCGTTATGATGTGCTATGGCGTTATGATGTGTTACGGAGATATGTCGGGTTACGGAGATATGAAATCTTCTGGAGTATGATGTGTTATGGCGCCAATGACGGGTGGGCGACCATATTCCCTGAGCCCCATGCATAATTTGTGTTTTAAAAGTAAATATTTTGGTATCCTGGATATTGTACTTATTTTTTACTTCTTGTTTCGATTGTGATTAACATCGTATTTCATACTTGCATACTCGGTACATATTTAAAATCGACCCCCTTTCTTCGGGGTCGTATTTCATGCCGTTGGTACGTACGCCCATTTTGGTGATCCTCAAAATGACTTAGGACACCTATTACGCTATTTGGAGCGATCCTTTATTCCGGAGCCTATATTTTGGTACATACTCATCGTTGTATATGTATATGATTATTTGGGGAATGCAATGGGGCCACGTCCCGTCATATGATTTCGTTGTTGCTCTTGAGGTCACAGTAGACATACATGTGGGTCATGGTTAGTTCTTGTACGGCTATGTCCGTGTGGATTATGTTTTTGGGCGGTCCCGTCATTTGTGTGGCCTTGTTTATTTGCGTATATATATATTCGATATATTGTGTATATTGTGGTCCCATTCGCCGTGGCGACCTTGTTGGCTTGCGTTTGTATATATTCTGGGACGTTACGCCCTATGATAGCCTTGCTGGCTTCTATGATATATGTTTGTGTATGCCATAATCTGAGACTACGTATAATCTTTGTATATATATAAGTATTTGTATGCTGATTCTGGTTATCGGGTGTGTACGAGTGCCCTGTTCGGGCACTAGTCGCGGCCTACGGGGTTGGGTCGTGACACATGCAATCAACGATTTCGAAATGAACATTGGATATCGTCCATCTCACGTCACACGAGTAAAGAGTTTCATCAAGTATCCATTTCACACAATTAACGATTCCGAAATGAACATCGGATATCAGCCATCTCACGTCACTCAAGTAAAAGAGTTTTACCATTATCATCAATATCTCAACATTTATCATGAAAATGAGGATGCGTGCCATGCATGTATCAACATCAACAATCATGCTTAATATCGCAAGTACCAACAATGGGCACGCCAACAATATATCCAAATCACAATTACCAATAATGGGTATGCCAACAACTTATTCGAATCACAAATACCAATAATGGGTATGCCAACAATATGTATGAATCACAAATACCAACAGTGGGCATGTCGGCAATATCGTAATCAAGACGATAAACATAATCCAATATCTATCAACAACTCATGGCATCAGGCCAACAAAATAGAACAATCAAACATAACATAACGGGGTGGCTAGTCTCAACACACAACAGGGCCCAACCTAAGGCAATATCCAACCCAACTTCATACCCGAAGGTTCATATGCTGTCTTCGATGATATAATCTAAATATGCGCTTCGCTATACAAAATATCGCCAAGGGTAAGCCATAACCAACCTGGATGGCCTAACCGCAACACCAACAACTCACTCCTTTGCCTTGCCTTTCTCGAACCTCGAACCAAAGTAGTTAAGATAATCGAATTCTAGATTAGAAATCATGAAGAATGATACTAATATTGCTACTATTCAAATTAGGCCAATTCTAATCCTAGAAATTAGGGAAACGGGCCCAGAAGGGCAAAACGGGAAACTTGGAAGCAAAATATAAAATTAAGCACTAGGTGATCATAACTCAACCACTAATTACTGATTTAACTCAAAGATTAGCCTAATTTCTGGTTTCAAGCAAAACCCCCATTTTGGGTATAAACCCTAACTCTTTGATTCCGAAATTCAACACTAGAAATAGAAGAAATATGATTAACAAGCTTAGATTCATCAAAATCTAACACAAACCCTGTCACACCCTAATTTTCGATAGGGCGTGATGGGCACCCGACCCTTACTTAGGCCGAGCTAATTGGGCCGACTCTTCGTTATACTCATAATCATGTTGGCCTTAAATCATGACGGAATGCATAGGAAAGCTTTTCGAAGAACAATATGCTTTTCATCTTTCTCAACTCAAATAAAATCAGAATATACGAAACTTGTAACACAATGCATAATAATACATCGGCTTACATAGCCGCTTACAAACCGACATCTTATATACACGACACTATCTGCCAAAGTCTCTAACATAACTCCGGATACCATAACAAAAGCACTCGACCTAAGCAAAGACCGGAGGAAATGGAGCTCGCCAATCCAAATCGGAACATCTTCTACTTATCCGTATATACCGCGTGGCATGAAACGCATCCCGAAGGAAAGGGGGTCGCATGGAATATGTACCGAGCATGTAAAGCATGAAATACGGAACAGTAACCATGCATCAAGTAAAGAATGAAAATTATTACCGTAAACTAAAAACCATAAAACTTGTCTTTGAAACATAAATCATGCATGTCAATGACATTATGAGACCGAATGACATAAGAAAATAGTCATCATGTACATGTACATATAAAGCGTGTCCGCCCTCTAATAAGGGACTCGTATAAAATCATGTCATCATGTCATCATATATATATACATAGCGTGTCCCGCCCCAGTGAGGGACTCGGTGAATAGAATCATCATATGCCATCCTGGCCGCCATCCCCATATCATCACATCATCATATACATATATATAGCGTGTCCCGACCCTCTAGTGAGGGACTCGGTGAATAATGCAGTGGAATGTGCACGAATGCGTGTCCTGGCCCGGGACTCAGTGAAAGACATATTGAGCTTTGCACGTGAGGAGTAGTGAGAAACCATATGCATATAAATCATCATTACGGACTCAATGGATAAGTAAGTAGTCGACGCTCGAAGTCAAAACGGTAATCATGTTAAGTTCTTTTCAAAAGTCGTTAAGACTAAACAAAGGAAAATCTCGGGGACAACGGATGTGCATCAAGCCAATCCAGCCCGCCCATGAAAGTTAAAGTCATTATACGTTATAGAATCGCTACGAGCATATCAAAGCAATCCGGTTTTGTCCCTATGAAAGTTAGGGACATTTTCAACATAAAACCCTTTTGGAGCAAAACTCTTTATACCACATTTGAATTCAATCATACAAAAGACATAAAGACCGTAGTTCTACCACATTAAGAATGCCAACATTAAGAGGTGGATAGGAATCGTAACCATGCTCGAATCGTAAGAGTGAGAGTTACCCCGAGAATCGTGTCATAGCTTACTTACACTAAGACATGCCAAAGAAAGAAGGTTGAGTTTACATACCTCGTCCGCTTCCTAAGCTAATCCAAACTCAAGTCTCGGGCTCCCAAGATCTACAATACGTCATTAAATACCAAACATTAGCTATAGGCACTTAGGAATTCAATCCTAAGTTAGCATTTGTCTACTGAGAAATTTGGGCAAACATTTCGTTTATATGCCTGGCCGAATTCTCAATTCAAGAACAACAAGACCAACAACAATACCAATAGTATTAACATCATTTCAATCTTACGTATGCCATAAAACGACCACACACTGTTTTCTAAATTTCTCAACCAACCAAATTTGCGATATAACTATTTAATAATTTTATTTCCGTAAATGAGTCGAAATTCATATGAACAACATCAATAACAACAGCCTTCACATTTTACAAGGTAATTACATTTATTTTCATCCAAAATTCTCTTCAAATTTCCTTCCATAATTCATAATACCAACAAACGAATTTATCAGACTATTCCTCCGTGCTAATCCGTTAAAATTCTAAATAAACCGTTAACAAAAAAAAGGAACCGTATTCATACCTTAAGCATGCATCCCCCACGTTATCACTCTTCTCCTTGGTTGATTTTTAGCTCAAATTGAAGACAACGCAGCGTACAACACTTTTCTCTTCACATGGGCTTCCGAATTCGGGGCTCGATTTTGGTCGGTGGTTTTTTTCTCTCCAAGGCTCTTTCTCTCTCTTTCCAGAATTTTCTGGTGCTATTGGTCTGAAAATGAGAGGAAAGAGGCTGAAATTTCACTTAAATAGGCATGGGTCATGGGCCTAACCCGATCGTCGGTTTGCCTGTGGCCTAGCCCACCGACCTTTCCACCTTAAAACGTCCATATCTCCTTATACCGACGTCACCGTGGGACCCGACTATGGTTGGAAAGATAATTCAATTATGTACAACTTCTATTCTTGGTATTTTTCCAAATTCCAAACTTATAATACCGCTTTCCTATCCTCGAAGTCAGATCACGCGAAAACGTTACTTAAAAATAGTTGCTTGGAGGACTTCCACTTTGATTTGGCTCAAGGGTCCTTCTTGAGTTATGTTTACCTTCACATATGTGATTCATAAAAATTGTCACATGTCCCAAAAAAAATCTCAATGTGTGGGCCCCACCTCAGCTTGCGAATATTTCGACGTACAAAAACACGAAATATAATACTGTCAACGTGAGTTTAAATTATGAAGTAACAACATGATTGTCAATTTTTAAGCACGTTAATAAGGACCTTCCAATTGGTTGGAACTGCTAGAAGAAAATATTTTTTTTGAATCAAGATTTGAGGGCTCAAATTTCTGCCCATGGCCGAATGGCCTCTCTTTATTTTTCTCCAAGTTTATTGAATTTTCTAAGGTTTGAAAGCATGAAGAATGTGATTAATAAGTCATCCAATATACTCATATATAAGTCATCCATGTGTCCCATGGCCCACACATGGCTTGGATGACTTAAAATTAGCCAAGCCATGGGTGGTGCCCCACTCACACCACACGGCCAACTTGGCCATTATTTCA
Source organism: Lycium ferocissimum (assembly GCF_029784015.1). Classification (NCBI taxonomy): domain Eukaryota; kingdom Viridiplantae; phylum Streptophyta; class Magnoliopsida; order Solanales; family Solanaceae; genus Lycium; species Lycium ferocissimum. The sequence continues at coordinate 42,945 of NW_026725844.1, forward strand.
TGAAATGCCAACTTTCCTAAATTAACTTTTAAAACCAAATTTTCCTTAATATTCCATGCCAATAAATTCATAAGCAACTTATGCCTTAACACAAAATCGAAGGTCAAAAGTCTCTACCTCATATCCCGGAATAGTCCTGTCCTTAACTTATCATGGTTAGCTCGGATTGTCCCAAGGTACAAAATACGGGATATAACAAACCCCATCAATTTTATCATTAATAAGCCTAGGAAAAATATTCCTCAAAACCCTCTTTCAACTTTCATCGCTAAGGGATTATAAAAGGGAAGGGGGAATCTAAGATGATAATGATTAAAGGAAGAGTAAAGGAACAAGCAAGATTTACCTCCAAGAATATCTCCAAAATATCTCCAAGAACTGTTCCCCAAAGCTCTAATTTCGAAATGGAAAATAATGAAGGTCTAAGGGCTTTTAACACTTTATTAATTTTACAAACCGCCCTTCACCCGCTTTAGAGGCATTGGGACCACCCCAGCGGTGTCGCTTTAGCAGTCAAGGTAAAAGCCACTGGATCGCTCTAGCGGCAGGGCTACTGTACTGCTGCCGCGGTCTTTGGTGCCGCCAAAGCGGGCACCAGACACTAGAAAACTCTCCAAGTTTCGCCAGTTGACCCGATTTTCTGTCTAGTTTTCGAGGCTATCTTCTCACATACCATACACATAAACACACATAAAAACATGCTACGAATGCATCCATGGCCTCAAAATTCCCAACGGAGGTCTCATTGACCGAGTTAACCCTCGATGCCTTAGTTTCAATTCCCAACCCAAGTCCCAAATGCATCCAAGTTCATTGTGAACCAAACTAAATACACACACTAGTTCTAAACGATCATCCGGACCTCTCGAAATCGACGGAATCTCGAAAAGGGTCCGTTTACCCCAATGTCAACTTTGGGTCAACCATTTTTCACTTTAAGCCTATATTTCACAAAGGTAGCCCGAATTTGGTCTAGACACCACGGGAAGTGTGCCAACGGTCCCCTCTGGTCAAAATGAGCTAATCAATGCTCGGGAAAGGGGAAAAATACCGAAAAGACTATAACGCCTAAACCGATCACTACATTATAGTACTTTTTGTGTATTTTTCAAATATGTAAATTTTATTATAAAATACTTAAAGAATCTATGTTTAAAATTAAGTAAAAAAAATCTGGTTGACTCCCCAAATTGGTCAACCTTCAAACCAATTGGGACGGAGGGAGTAAACACTTTCAGTGAAGCATGTTTCACATGTCACATGCCTAGTTTTTTAGCATTTGATATGTATACTTTGTGGATCCTACCTTAAAAAATTACAAAAAATTTAATTCTTGTTCTCTTTCCCTTCAACACCGGTAAGACCACAAACAGGCACAAAATAATCAAATTCGCTTGAGAAGACTCAAGCAATAATAAAGGTATATTAACCTAAGAGTATTAGTAGGCTGATTCTTTAAGGAAATAATTTAAACCCAAAAATAAGAGAAATAGGACCAATTTAAATGAGAGGCATTTTAGCCAAAAAAAAAAAAAATCAAAATGAAAATAATAGAACTATTTTTTCGGAAGTACCTTTCTTAATTTTACAAATAAAGGTGTTTTACTTGGCCTTCCCTGTTTTGTTTACCAAATATAACTTTTTTTGTACTTTATTAAGTAGTTAATGTCACGTCCCAACCGGAGGGCCGCGACGGGCACCTGGTGCTAACCCACCCGGGCACCTCTTAACATAGTTTCACATTTTCATCTAGGTGAGTCACATAACTAAATCACACTTTCCATCCATTATTCATACTAATTCCATTGGGCAACAATACATATATATCATCATCAATAACAATGCCCATATCAATGTACATAAGCCGATGAGGCTAACAAAATGATATCCAAAATTTAGGCCGACAAGGCCAAAAACACACATCTAACCATATATACACATGTCTACGAGCCTCTAAGGAGAGTATGTCATATCATATAGGTGGACAGACCCCGCCATGCCCATAAATATGTACACAAAAGAATAAGTACCAAAAGTTGTAGCTCCGAATGAAATGGAGCTCGCTTATGTAGTCTCCGAGTAATAAGGCTATGGATCAAGTCCGTCTCTCACCACCAGTGGGCACATGACGCAGCGCCCACAAACAAAAGGATGTCAGTACGAAGAATGCACTGAGTATGTAAAGCATGATCAACATCATTATGAAAGCATAATAGACAACATAAGAAATAGCATAGGATGGGAGATAGTAGTATCATCGTCAAAAACACTTACTTGCTTTTCATAGGGACTTTCTATTTCTAATGCGTGATTGTGTACATACATCCATATCCGTATCCGAACTCGTTTACATTCCATATCCTTAATCATATTCGTAGTCATATTTCCATTCATACTCGTATTCATTTACATATTCATATTCATAGCATTTCCGTATTCATAGCATATTCATATCATATACACAACATTTACATAGCATACCCGAACAAAGGTTCGGTGTTTCACATACCTGGCCCTACCAAGGCTCAGGGTTATCCGTACCAATGCAGTTGCTGGTGCGCGTAAATATAAATATATATATATATATATATATATACATTCTACCCGGCCATATAAGCTCGGGGTTTCATAATAGCCATACATAGGCACATATACATAAAAGATCGTAAATATCTTTAGCAACATCACTATCGTCATTCATTACATCTATCCCTGGAGGATTACTCATCATATGGGGAAATTAGTACAATCGTAACATATCGAGAATCATGAGCTTAGTAGCTTTTAGAGATAGAATCATTCGGAGGACATCATACATGACTAAAGCTAGAGAAAATTGGACAGCATCTCCTTTATTTATACGACTTCCTCCATATCATATATCAACTCCCAAACATCAATAATAACATTCACAATATCATAACAATGGTCTTTATTAACCCACATTATCCTTACTTCTCAATTCACTTCCAATCATCCATGTTCATGGTCATAGCACACGATTACATTCATTCATATACAATGTCTATCCCGTGTTCTTAACATCATTTATAACATAACCATAATCACAACACATCAAGAGTCATGGCTCAATCCAAACTATTACTCAAAATGACACTATTCCCACATTCATGACCCATTTTCTATATCTTTCTACAATCCAAGTGTTTCAACTTTCAATACCTTAAACAATCATGGAAGTACCATAAAACTTACCTTAGATAGTGTAGGAATGACCCTTGGGTGCAAACACTTCACTTAAGCCAAAACCCTAGTTCACCTCCAATGAAATTTCTTGACTTGGGTAATCTCTAATGAGTTTCTTACACTTGGTTTTCTTAGTTTGATGAAGTTGATCACTAATATCTCTTGAATTTTTGTGGGAGAAGTGTGGAGAAGGTTGTAGAGAGTTCTTGAAGTGTTGGTGAAAAATGAAATGAAATAATGAACTTGGTCCTCTTTTTAATAACTTAAAAATCTGACCCGTCGGGAAAATATACGGACACTTATACGATCCGTATAACTTATACCGTCCGTATAATTTTTTGTGAAATTACCCCTTCAACATATCGTTTCTGTGACTATTATACGGCACATTATACGGTCCGTATAATTTTATACGGTCCGTATAATTTTATACGGTCCGTATAAGTGGCCGTATAATCCCATCAGTGAGGGACCTTCACTGTGACGATTCTGCGGATCATTATACGGACCGTATAATCGACCGTATAACCCATCTTTTCACTGATCTTGTTCTCGTCACTTTGTTTGATCTCCAATCCTTATGGAACCTTCTTGATACTTGTTTAACACCTCATTAACGATCTAAGGGACGTTATAACCCTTTTCCAAGATACTATTAAATCATCATTAACTTGTTACTCATAAATCTTTTCCGATACTTATCGTATGCCTTGCCTTCTCTTGGCAAACTTTCTCGTCTAACCTCGAATGTCTTTGAAATCTTACTTAGAGTCATCAAATGTCATTCCTTACTTATTAAAATACCATATACTTCGTGCTCTTCGTTAGTCTATTCACTGTGCATCAACAGGGAATTTTTCGAGGTGTAACATTCTTCCCTCCTTAAGAACATTCGTCCTCGAATGTTAAGATTGCGGGGATTTTATAAATATTTTGCCAGAGTTTTCCCTATAATATGGCACTACCATCCTGTCTCAACAGCCCATAATAACAATGCCTCACAGGGCCACAACATAATAGCAATAGAGTTTGGCCACACACAACTCAAATGCATAAAAAAAGAAAACATACATACCTTATAATCTTGATGTCTCATCTTGGATCTCTTCCGGGGGCTGAAATTAGTGCGGGTACTTGGATTTCATAATTTCGTCCGCTTCCCATGCCATCTCTTCTCGGTTATTGTTTCTCCATAAAACCTTAACTGAGGCCATTTCTTTGTTTCTAAGCCTCCGTACTTGCCTAACTAAGGCCATTTCTTCGTTTCTAAGCCTCCGTACTTGCCTATCTAATATGGCAATGGGTACCTCTTCATAAGTCAATTTTTCTATCACTTGAACATCATTTACTGGCACAATCCTAGTAGGATCTCCGACACATTTATGAAGCATCAAGACATGGAAAACTGGGTGAACTGACTCCAGATTAGGAGGTAGATCTAATTCATAAGCCACTTTGCCTACCTTGCACACAATCTCATAAGGCCCAATGTACCGTGGACTAAGCTTCCCCTTTTTGCCAAATCTCATAACGCCCTTCATTGGCGGCACCCTTAAGAATACCCAATCTTTAACTTGGAACTCTAAGTCTCTTCGGCGATTATCCGCATAGGACTTTTGACGACTTTGGGCTGCTAATAACCGATCTTGTATGAGCTTAACTTTCTATGGCTTGTCGGACCAAGTCTGGCCCTATCAATTTAGTCTCTCCTAGCTCGAACCACCCAATTAGGGTCTACACTTTCGCCCATATAAAGCCTCATACGGTGCCATTTGAATACTAGAATGATAACTATTGTTATAAGCAAATTCAATAAGTGGTAAGTGATCATCCCAGTTTCCTCCAAAATCTAACATATATGCCCGTAACATATCCTCAAGAGTCTGAATGGTACATTCAGCTTGTCCATCAGTCTGCGGATGAAATTCCATGCTAAGGCTCATATGAGTCCCCAAACCCTCTTAGAAGGACTTCCAGAAATTACCTATAAACTGAGTTCCTCTATCAGAGATAATAAATACTGGAACATCGTGTGACCGCACTATCTCCTTAACATAAAGCTTTGCATAATCTTCTGCCACATATGTCGTTCTGACTTGTAAGAAATGAGCTGACTTCGTGAGTCTATCCACAATCACCCATATAGAATCATACTTACATTGAGAATGGGGAAAGCCTGTAATGAAGTCCATGTTAATTACTTCCCACTTCCAAGTTGGGATTTCTATAGCTTGCAACAATCGGCCCGGCTTTTGGTGCTCGATTTTCACTTGTTGACAATTGGGACATTGAGCTACAAATTCTGCCATATCCTTCTTCATCCCATTCCACCAATATATAGACTTAAGATTATGATACATCTTCATTGCTCCGGGGTGGACAGAATAACGGGAGTAATGGGCTTCTCTCAATATTTGGTGGCGTAACCCTGCCACATCAGGAACACATAATCTCTATTCTTGGCATCGGAGAACTCCATCTCCTGCAATTTCAAATGATGACTTCCCCTTCTGAGGGAATGGATCTCTGTAATGTATTAACATGGGATCTTCGTATTGTCACTCTTTCACTTTCACTACTAGCGACGAAACCGCTCGAATTCTCGAATGGTAGTCCTCTCCGCTACCGAGTCCACTACTCGAACTCCAAGGCTAGCTAACCGCCGGAGCTCACGAGCCATTTCTCTTTCTCTCTCCAAGTTGTACATCACACAAACTTGCTATAGATCTACGGCTAAGAGCATCGCCCACAACATTTGCCTTTCCGGATGATTCGTAATATCGACATCATAATCTTTGAAAACTCCAACCATCGTCGTTGCCGCAAATTCAACTCTTTCTCGCTTGAAGATATTTCGAAGGCTTTTATGATCGGTGTAAATATCCACATGAACACCATACAAGTAATGTCTCCACATCTTTAATGCATGAATCACTGCAGCCAATTCAAGGTCATGGGTTGGATAATTTTTCTCATGTTTCCGTAATTGCCTTGAAGCATACGCAATTAACAACATAACCTTCCAATCCCTCCGGGAAGTGCCGGTGTTTAAGTCAATCTATCTTTTAGCTCTTGGAAACTACATTCACAAGCATCCGTCCATTGAAACTTTGTTGATTTCGGGTCACCATGAGTGGTTCAAATAGAAGAAAAACCTTCAACAAATCTCCTATAATAACCTACTAAGCTCAGAAAGCTACGAACCTCCGTAGGAGTTATGGGCCTTCGCCAAGTCTTCACGGCCTCAATCTTTTGGCTATCTACCCGAATACCATTGGCTGAAACAATGTGTCCCAAAACTGTCACTGAGTTCAACCAAAACTCACACTTAGAAAATTTTACAAACAACTCTCGAGTTTGAAGAACTCTAAGGACATTACGCAAATGATCCGCATGTTCTGCCTCGGATCTAGAATACACCAAGATATCGTCGATGAATACGATCACAAACAAATTTAGGAAGGGCCTGAACACATCGTTCATCAGATCCATAATACTGCCGATGCATTAGTTAGCCCGAATGACATCACCCGGAACTCAAAATGGCCATATCTTGTTCTGAAGGCTGTCTTAGGGATATCTTTCTTCCTAACTCTCACTTGATGATACCCGGATCTCAAATCTATCTTTGAAAACAATTTGGCGCCTTACAATTGGTCAAATAAGTCATCAATCCTCGGAAGAGGATATTTATTTTTAATCGTCATTTTATTCGGTTGCTGCCGAGAAGGTCAATGCACATTCTCAAGGAGCCATCTTTCTTTCGGACAAACAATGCGGGTGCTCCCCACGGGGATGAACTAGGCCTAATAAAGCCTTTCTCCAGCAAGTCTTTCAATTGCACCTTCAACTCTTTCAATTCTACGGGAGCCATTCTATAAGGAGAAATAGATATAGGCTTGGTGTCTGGCAACACATCAATAGCAAAATCAATCTCCTGCTCGGGAGGGAGGCCTGGAAGCTCTTCTGGGAATACATCCGGAAACTCGTTCACTACGGGAATCGACTGATCGAAGAGTTGGCGGTTTACTACATCTTGAACCCGATCTAGATGATAAATGCAACCTTTTGTGATCATTTTCCTTGCCTTTAGATAGAAATAAACCTACCTTTTGGTGATGCAAAGATTCCTTCCATTCTAAAACTAGTTCTCCCTGAAATTGAAGCTTAATCATTTTCATTCTACAATCAACATTGGCATAGCAAGAAGCCAACCAATCTGTTATATCCCGTATTTTGAACAACGGGACAACTTGAGTGAATTACGATAAGTGAGAACAAGGCTATTCCGAGATATGAAATAGAGACTTTGTATGTTCTAAAGGCTAAATTGTGTATGATTTTAATGTCATAAAAATGTTAAGGAAACATTGGAGTCATATTCCATTTTTAGTAAGCATGCTATTTTTGGAAAGTTGGAAGATTAAAAAAAAAAAAGAAATATGTGACTACGTGGCCGGCCACCTTGGGCGGGCCATGGCCACATGGATGGTGAATGTGTAATATTTAAAAGATGACTTAGTCATCTAGTTCAACACATTCATTCTAGAAAAATCAAGAAAAACTTGAAGGAGAAAAAGAAGGGCCTATTCGGCCATGCCCTAGAAATTCAAGACAATTTTTAAGCCATCAAAAAAATAAATTTTTCAAGAAAACTTTCTAATTCAAGGGTGCTCAGTAACGTGGAGTTGTTGTTTCAAGCGTTAGATTGCTCGTTTTCTCTATCTCCCACTTTAGGCAAGTTGAGAAGTTGAAGAAGAAAGGTGAGTTCTAATCTTGTTTTATGTGTTATGAATGGTTTATATGTGTTGTAGTATGCTAAAATGGAAGAAATTCATGATAGAAATCAAGTTGGAGTTGAAGTCGTTTAGGTGGTGTTTGGCCGTGCATATGTATGTTCTGTTGGAAGTAATGTATTAATTTGAATTAGCATGTTTTGATGGTTGTGGAGTGAAGAAAAGAATGAAAATCATCTTTGTGTGTGGGTATGGTGTTGGCCGTATGGTCCCCTCTAGTGTAGTTGTGGATGAACAAATCGTCGTTAGTATTTTCGTTATCGTCGTTATGGATTTTATGAGGAAAAATGTAAGTTTAATGATTCAAAATAATGCTATGTTAGTTATGGGACGATTTGGAAGTTTATGCGAATTTTATGTGATTTTTGTATTTATGAGGATTGCATTGTTAATGTGTGTATTATTAGTGTAATTCATGAATTTGGAAGGAAAGAATGTAGATCATGTTGTTTTCAGGTTTGGAGACAAATTCGGGTGAGTTGGAGCCTTATTTGGGTTGGTTGGAAAATTATATGAATTGTTTAAAACGTTCTTGAATATTGTTTGAATGGTTTTGGATTAGTAATCGAATGTATAAACGCGGATATTAGATTGAACGTAAGTAGTCGAAGTGACTATATTAGGAGTGTTGTTGAATGTTGTTGGAATATTATGAATGTTGTTGAAGTCATGTAGAAAGAACTATTAATGTTGGAATGTATTGTGAATTGATTATTGATATTGTAGGTTGGTTGTTGGTTTGGTTGTTGTTGAAATTAGCCGAGTTGAAATCTCGGGGTTGGTGTATTTATAGGGGAAATGCTGCCGAAATTTCGGTAGAATTTAATGCTCGTTTGGAATTGAATGCCTAAATGCTTATGGCTAATGTTTGGTACATTGGCGTTATGTAGATCTTGGAGCATCCGAGAGTTGAGGCTTGACTTAGCTTGCGAGCGGACGAGGTATGTAAGGCATCACTTTCTCTTCTTTGGCATGTCTTAGTGCTACTAGGCTATGACCCGAGCCTCGGGGTAATTCCGCTCTTAGGATCCGAGCTTAGAGATGTACCTTATTCGCTCTTAAAGGCTTACTTTTTAATGTAACCAAACAAAGGTTCTTATGTTTTCAAAAGATTGAATTTCAAAAGTCTTATAAAGAATTTTGCTACTAAAAGGTTCCGAACTTCAAACGCTCGTAACTTTTGCCGACGGGCTCGGATCGCCCCGAAACATAATAGGTAACTTCATAAGACACAACATTCCCCTAACTCTCGTAGTCGGGCTCGGATGGGGTCGGCATCCGTCCGTGGGGCCCGCGGTTTTTTTTATGCTTATCCTTAATGACCTTCGGAAAAATTTAATACTCTTTTCACTTTGACTTCCACATATGGATTTCTTACTTACTTAATGAGTTATAAGTATGATTTTATGCATATGGTTACTGTTATATCCCGTATTTTGAACAACGGGACAGAATGAGTAAATTATGATAAGTTAGGAAAGACCATTCCGGACACGGTCGGAACTTTCAACCACGACTTTGTTCTAAAAGCATAAGAGATGAATGACTTTCTTGGCATGGGAATTATTAAGTAAACATTTGGGGCCAAAAATTGATTAAGAAAACTTGGGAATTATTGCATTAAGGCCAAGAGTGGCCGGTCAACTCCTAGTGGGCCATGGCCACAAAAATTATTTTCTTTGGCAACTTAATAAGATGACTAAGTCATCTTTCTCCTCATTTTACTTTCTAGAAAAATCAAGAAAATAAGGAGAAGCAAAGAGGAGAGCATTCGGCCATTGGAGAGCAAAAAATCAAGGCCAAGAAATCTCTATCAAAAATTGGTTTCCTTAGCAAAACAACTAATTCAAAGGGCGCTTGTTAACGTGGAGGCGCTTGGTTGGATTGATAAGCCATCCGTTTCTCTTGTTCACTACCTTAGTTGGCGTGTGGAGTGAAGAAGAAAAGGTAAGAATTAATTTTCCTTTATGTGTTTTGAATGGTGTGGACATGTTGTGGTATGCAAACATGCATGAAACTTATGAAAACTTGGATGTTGGAGTTGAACCGTGGCCATGGTGAATGCGATGGCTCGTAGCCGTGCATATGTAATATTGTGTGTAGAAATGATAGCTTGAATTATATGTAGTATGTTTCCTTGTCGTTGTAATGTGTTGAATGAGCGTAAATCGTATGTGTGTGTGTAAGTGTTGAAAGCTGGCCGAATGTAGGCCATGTTTGTGCCTAGGATGAGCAAATGTTATTTAAGGCCTTAGTTGTTGTCGTTGTGAGTTCTACATCGATAATGAGCTCTTGGATGATCAAAGTTCATGTTGCGATGGTTGCGGACTGTTTTGGAAGTCATTGTGCGTTTAATGCAAAAGTTTGTACTTAAGAGAATGACATTGCTAGTGCATGAATTGTTAGTGTAATTTATGAATTTGGAAGAAAGGAAGGCAAGTCATGTTGCTCTCGGGTTTGAGTTGGATTTCGGGTAAGTTGGTAAAATGTTTGGATTGTTTGCAATATTGTATGAATTGCTTAAAGTGTTCTTGTTCATGTGTGTGAATGGGCTCGGATTAGTAATTGAACGTATAGACGTCGATATTGATTGGAATGTAAGTAGTATGTTGGAATGTTGGGAAAGTTGTGGAAATTATGTAAAGAGCGTTACTAGTGTGGAAATGTATTTTGAATTGATTATCGATATTGTATCCTAATTGTTGGTTTGGTTGTTGTTGCTTGTTTGAGCCGAGTTTAATCCTCGGGGTGTTGTATTTATAGGGGAGGTGCCGCCGGAATTCCGGTAGACAAGTATTAGTTCAAGATTGAAATTTCAAGTCTTATGAATACTAATTGGTGAAAGTGACCATTTGCAGATTTCTGACGAAACGGGATTTGAGTTTAAGCGAGCGCAAGTCATCCGTAAGGTGCAAGGCTTACCCCTTCCTTCTTTGGCATGTCCTAGATGTAATAGGCTTGAATACGTGTCTCGGGGATCACTCTAACTCTAGAAATCCGCGATTGAAAATGGTTACTATTCATTCAAGTAGAATTGAATTAAATGCTTATGAATAGCCGCAAAAATTGTTCCAGTGCCTAGAAATTGCTTGAATAGGATCCGATTACCCTAAAGACCCTCATAAGTAATGTCGTGAGACGTATTATACATAAGTCGGGTACGCCGCCTCGTTTGACTCGAGGTGGGCCCCCAGTTCCCGAGATTTTTGTTATGTTGGCCCAATTGAATTATTTTAAGTAATATGCAAGTACGATAATTATTTTGATTGTCCCATTGGATATTGCAACGTATTTTGATATAGTTGACTTGTAAGTATGACTTCCGTGAGTTCGTAACTTTTGTACACAATTTTGATTAATTCGGTATTTGTTTCTACACTTTCGAAGGTCGAAGAATGTAATTGTCCGTCGAGTTTTGAAAAATAATTTGTTTACTTATTTGTTTACATGCATATGGTTATCTCACTACTCTGCTCGTGCGGACTATTATGACATCTTTCACTGCGTCCCGGGCCAGGGCATGTATTCGTGCAATTCCACTGCATTGTTCACCGCGTCCCTCACTAGAGCGGGGCATGTTATACATATATATATACTTATGATGATGATGTGATGACGGGGAGGTGGCCGGGATGGCATATCTGATTCTTTCACCGCGTCCCTCACTAGAGGGCCGGGGCACGTTACATATATATGCATGATGATTTTACTTACCGCGTCCCTCACTAGAGGGCCGGGGCATGTTATGTATGCACATGTTCATGATGATTTCCTTAAGTATGATACTCAGTTCGATAATGATTTTGAAAAGCATGATTCGCGTTCAAGGTAAGTCTTATGAGATCCGGTTACGGTACTATTCCTCTGTCCTCTTTATTCCCGTATAATTCGGTTATTGTGTTCTTGCTTTACATACTCGGTACATATTTCGTGCGACCCCGCTTTATTCGGGGCTGCGTTCATGCCGCGCGGTGCGGATATACGTTCGGGAGAAGCGCCGACTTAGGGTCCCCGTTCGGCTATTTTGAAGAGCTCCCTTGTCCGGAGCCCAGACTTTGGTACAGTCTTTTGACACGCTCATGTATATTTGATCAGGGTACGGCGGGGCCCTGTCCCGTCATATGTTTGTATGTTCTGTTCCGTGTATAGAGGCCTGTAGACATAAAGTGTGGGTTATGGTTCCGTCTGTACAGTATGTGTATGTGATATATGTACGGGCGGTTATCTACCGCGGCGGCCTTGCCGGCTCGCCTATGTATGTGTTTATATAATATGATGGCCGTGAGTGGCCTTTGTGGTATTTTACGAGTGCGGGTAAATTTTGGGTTGGTAGGAAAAACAGAGAGAAACTCGCCCGGATTTTTCTAAAAATATTTGAGCTATTACCTTATTGATTTTCTTGTTAACATATGCGATACTGTGTGTTAGCACGTGCGGGTGCCCAGTTCGGGCGCTAGTCGCGGCCCACGGGGTTGGGTCGTGACAGTTACTCACGACTCCGCTCGTGCTTATGATTATTGCCTCGTTCACCGGATCCCGGGCCGGTTATATTTCGTGCGCATTATGATATATTCCGGTGTGATGCTGTGTTACGGTTCGCCAAGCCCCTCCTCAGAGGGCCGGGTTCCGTTTATACTTGGTGTTATGCTGTGCTATGGCGTTATGGTGTGTTACGGGATATGTCGGGTTACAGAGATATGAAATCCTATGGTGTGATGCTGTGGTATGGCGCCATCGACAGGCGGGCGACCATCGTTCAAGAGCCTATGCATGATTTATGTTTTAACTAAATATTTTGACATTTTGCATATCATATCTATTTTCTGTATTTTGTCATTATGATTCTGTATTTCTGCTTTACATACTCAGTACATATTCCGTCGACCCCTTTTTCGAAATTTGCGTTTCATGCCGTAGTACGACGCTCAGCTTGGTGATCCACCCGCCTAGGACGTCTATCCTGCTTTCTGGGAGTGCTCCTTCTTTCGGAGCCGATATTTTGGTATATATACTTTTCTGATGCATATGTATAAATTTATTCAGGGGTACGACGGGGCCCTGTCCCGTCATATGATTCTATTACTCTGTTTAGAGGTCTGTAGACATGTATGTGGGTTATGGTTGTGCTTGTACAGTTATGTATGTATGTGATATATGCTTGGGCGGTCTTGTCCGCCGTGGCAGCCTTGTCGGCTGCATATGCGCATTTTGATATGCTATGTACATTATGACAGCCTCGATGGCTTTTGTGACACCTGTTGACTATTATGCGCTAATCTGAGGCTATATGTGATTAGTTATGATTACGCGAGTTAGTATGCTAGTTCCGAGTGTCAGGTATGTACGAGTGTCCAATTCGGGCATAATTCACGGCCTACGGGGTTGGGTCGTGACACAATCCATGCCCATAATAATATCAAAATCCACCATTTTTAACTCATGCAAGTCAATCATAGTACGATGGTCACAAATCACAACTATGCAGTTTCTATATACTCGGCTAGCTATTATCGATTCACCAACGGGTGTAGACACCTCAAAAGGCTTGATTGACTCCGGTTTGACTCTAAACCGTCCCGCAATATATGGAGTAACATATGACAATGTGGAGCCCGGATCTATCAAAGCATATCATGAGAAAATATCGATAATATACCTGTGACAACATCAGGAGAAGACTCAAGATCTTGGTATCCAGCCAAAGCATAAATACGGTCGAGCACCGCTAGAAGCGGGGACTCTCCTCTGCCTACTATGGCCGGCGGGCGCATGTAACCCGGCCCATAGGCATATGGATGACGAAGATCGGGCTACCGACCAAGGTCCCGGGTCCCACCCTACCACCAAGGCGAGGGCAATCACGTATAATATGGCACAGTCGACCACATGAATAGCAAACCTCTAAACCCAATTGGCACGGCCCTGATGTAACTTCCCACACCGAACATCGTGCACAGGTGGCCTCGCCGATCCGAATCACCTCTATTAAACCGGCGAACTTCGAAAACTCGACTCGGTGGGAATGAGTAGATCTGTCAAATCTCTGGCCTGAAAACCGTAAAGGCGCACTAGTCATAGAATGGCCTGAATGTCTCGAGAACTGCTGTCTTTGCCCGCCTCTATACTCACTCATCGGACCGCATCTAGCCCTTGTTATACCCTTTATCATGCTCGGAAAGCTCATGCTTCTTTGTTGTTGTAGGCTTTCTTCTAACTTTTGAGCATGGGCTTGAATGCGTGAAATATCTATGTTGTCCTGAAGGGACGCAGTCAAGCACCTATCCATCAAATATGGCCCTAGGCCTTTCACAAATTGGTGCACTCGATCACCCATATCCGCTACCATGGCCGAAGCATACCTAGCCAAGAATTGAAGCGGAGACTATACTCTAAAGCACTCGTAGCTTCTTGCCTCAAATTCAAGAACTTATCGGCTCTAGCTCGCCGAACGGAGGAGGTAATGTCGGAGGAAGACATCTACAAATTCTTGCCATATCGGGAGGCGCATTGGCTCCCCGTGAAGCCATCCAAACCGTATACCAATGAATCGCAACATCCCTCAGTTTATAGGATGCTAACTCCACCGATTCGGTGTCCGAAGCATGTATCAACCGAAGTGTCCTCAACATACCATGAATAATGTTCTGAGGGTCCTCATCCGGCTTTGATCCAAAGAATTTCGGAGGGTTCAAGCTAATCAAATCACGGGCCCTTGCACTACTTGACCTTATCACCTTGCCGTGCTTGGCCACCGAGTACGGGCGGCAACCAACCGAGTAAGCAAATGAATGGCCTCTTTTACATCTTGGCACTGGAAGCATCCGGTGGAGGAGCCGGAGGTGCGCTGGGAGGCGGGGCCGAGGCTCCCTTACGCCCCCTCGAAGCACCGAATGGGAGGACCGAGATTGAGCCGCGTTCCGGGGACTCACTTTCTCTACAACCGGCTATGGCGGTGCTCTTTTTAGCCTTTTCGCCACCGTCTTGCTCGCCAGCTGTCGTAGCCTTTCTCTTTACAGGCATCTCTGAAATACATAACACACGGTTAAGGAAAAGGAAGTTCTTATATCATAGCTCTATCGTACGATCTTATAAAGAAAGAAGGTAATTCATTCCTAAAATGCCAGCAGCCTCTTGTTTATAAGTGTGGCGCGCAACACACCCATAACCATGACTCTACTGGACATGGCTCGTAGACACACCCTAGGATAGAACTGCTTTGATATCACTTTTGTCATGACCCAACCGGAGGGCCGTGACGGGCACCCGGTACTAACCCACCCGGGCACCTCTTAACATACTTTCACATTTTCATCTAGGTGAACCACATAACTAAATCACACTTTCCATCCGTTATTAATACTAATTCCATTGGGCAACAATACATATATATCATCATCAATAACAATGCCCATATCAATGTACATAAGCCGATGAGGCTAACAAAATGATATCCAAAATATAGGCCGACAAGGCCAAACACATCTAACCATATACACATGTCTACGAGCCTCTAAGGAGAGTATGTCATATCATATAGGCGGGACAGGACCTCGCCATGCCCATAAATATGTACACAAAATAATAAGTACCAAAAGCTATAGCTCCGAATGAAATGGAGCTCTGCTATGTAGTCCCTGAGTAATAAGGCTATGGATCAAGTCTGTCTCCCTGGCCACCTGCGGGCATGACGCAGTGCCCACAAACAAAAGGACGTCGGTCGAAGAACCGAGTATGTAAAGCATGGTCAACATCATTATGAAAGCATAATAGACAACATAAGAAATAGCATAGGATGGGAGATAGTAGTATCATTGTCATAAACACTTACTTGCTTTTCATAGGGACTTTTCATTTCTAATGCGTGATCGTGTACATACATCCATATCCGTATCCGAACTCGTTTACATTCCATATCCTTATTCGTATTCGTAGTCATATTTCCATTCATACTCGTATTCATTTACATATTCATATTCATAGCATATTCATATCATATACATAGCATTTACATAGCATACCCGACCACAAACGTTCGGTGTTTCACATACCTGGCCCAACCAAGGCTCAGGGTTATCCGTACTCAAATGCAGTGGTGCGCGTGCAAATATAATATATATATATATATATATATATATATATATATATATACATTCTACCCGGCCATCTCGGGGTTTCATAATAGCCATACATAGGCACATATACATAAAAGATCGTAAATATCTTTAGCATCATCACTATTGTTATTCATTACATCTATCCCTGGAGGATTACTCATCATATGGGGAAATTAGTACAATCGTAACATATCGAGAATCATGAGCTTAGTAGCTTTTAGAGATAGAATCATTTGGAGGACATCATAGGCTCATAGAAGAATAGATATTTGGCCGAAGAACCATGCCTTATGAAAGAAGGGTTAGCCTTACATACCTTTCCGCTCAGCTATTCTATCACTTGCACGTTCTCCTTCAATGCTCACCTTTCTACCTTCGTTAGAGTTATACTAACATTAGAAAATCGATAGCTTAGCATACATGACTAAAGCTAGAGAAAATTGGACAGCATCTCCTTTATTTATATGACTTCCTCCATATCATATATCAACTCCCAAACATCAATAATAACATACAACATCATAACAATGGTCTTTATTCACCCACATTATCCTTACTTCTCAATTCACTTCCAATCATCCATATTCATGGTCATAGCACACGATTACATTCATTCATATACAATGTCTATCTCGTGTTCTTAACATCATTTATAACATAACCATAATCACAACACATCAAGAGTCATGGCTCAATCCAAACTATTACTCAAAATGACACTATTCCCACATTCATGACCCATTTTCTATATCCTCTATAATCCAAGTGTTTCAACTTTCAATACCTTAAAAAATCATAGAAATACCATAAAACTTACCTTAGATGGTGTAGGAATGATCCTTTGGTGCAAACACTTCACTTGAGCCAAAACCCTAGTTCACCTCCAATGAAATTTTTTGACTTGGGTGATCTCTAACGAGTTTCTTACACTTGGTTTTCTTAGTTTGCTGAAGTTGATCGCTAATATCTCTTGAATTTTTATGGGAGAAGTGTGGAGAAGGTTCTAGAGAGTTCTTGAAGTGTTGGTGAAACATGAAATGAAATAATGAACTTGGTCCCCTTTTTAATAACTTAAAAATCTGACCCGTCGGGAAAATATACGAACACTTATACAGTCCGTATAACTTATACGGTCCATATAAGTGACCGTGAAATCACCCCTTCAACATATCGTTTCTGTGACCATTATACGGCACATTATACGGTCCGTATAATTTTATACGGTCCATATAAGTGACCGTATAATCCCATCAGTGAGGGACCTTCACTGTGACGATTCTGCGGACCATTATATGGATCGTATAGCATTATACGGACCGTATAACCCATCTTTTCACTGATCTTGTTCTCGTCACTTCGTTTGATCTCCAATCCTTATGGAACCTTCTTGATACTTGTTTAACACCTCATTAACGATCTAAGGGACGTTATAACCCTTCTCCAAGATACTATTAAATCATCATTAACTTGTTACTCATAAATCTTTTCCAATACATATCATATGCCTTGCCTTCTCTTGGCAAACTTTCTCATCTAACCTCGAATGTCTTTGAAATCTTACTTAGGGTCATCAAATGTCATTCCTTACTTATTGAAATACCATATACTTCTTGCTCTTCGTTATTCTATTTACTGTGCATCAACGGGGAATTTTCTGAGGTGTAATAGTTAAATGAAGAGCATAAAGAAACTTAAACTAAAGAAAAACAATTCAGATGAAGATTGTTCACAACAAATTTTGCTAGCAGAAAATAAATAGCTACAATCATAAAACAAATGTGAGAAAAATCATTTTATTAATTAGTGAGTACAAATCTGGATGTATCCCTTGATTCTAATCTCCGTGTTGTTCGGCTTGATTCTAGGGCCAAGCGTCTTTCTCAAATGAAGAATGAACTTCTGTTAATGTGTTGAGTCTTGGAAAAACTTTGAGCAACACTTTGGATTGTTCTTGAGGGAAGACATCTCTCGAACTCTCCTTCTTATCGAAGACCCTTGGAGAAGACTAATGTGGATGTCATTGCGCTCTTTTACCTCTAGTCAAGATGCCATGCAACTTTCTGGGATCCCTTCAAAAGAAGATATGTGACCCCTTTATATGGGTGTGACCTAGAGCTTGAGGTAATTTTGGCCTCCAAGTAAATCTAGCAGACCTTGGGCTGGAAAGACGTGGGTTGGGCTAGTCTTGTAGAATCCCAAATTAATTCAATTAAAATTTCGATGTCTACAGATGCCCCCTACTTCAAGACTTGTCGAAATGTAGGCCTACCGGAATTGTAGACGAGACTTGAAGTACCCGTGAAGATCACCTTTTTATTGTCTTCGTACAAAACATCCTTGAGACTTGTTTTCGGTGAATTTTTTGAAATGTGGATTGAAAGTTCATGTACTTGAATTTGTGAGCAACCAAAAAAGATACACAACTCTCTTCCTTCAATTTTGGGGATGAATTTATTGCATGTTTTTTTTCTTAATCAATATTCAAATATCAAAGTTGTACTATAACTTTGTATGGCAAAGAGATCTTTCCATTAGTTTTCATGCAGAGGCGTAATCATTCCAATGTAACTTGGTAAGGAACTATAATGTGAATTCAAAAGGATTGCCATTCCTTTTATTCTTTTGTGCTGTAAACTTTCAAAGTCACTTGGGAAAATCTCCTCAATCCAACTTGACTCCACGATTTAATATTCCCCTATTAAATTTATTTTCTCATTGGACAAATGTTTTCATGGTTTCCCTTTTATTTTGGATACAACAACACCAAGTTGTCATGATAATTGATTTTAAAAGATTCCAAATCTTCTAAATGGACAATATAATATCTGCCACGGTGATCATGGATCGAGTATCTTTTTTTCCTTTTCTTTCCTTAAAGATTTTAATCACTCCAAGTTAAATTTGGAAAAAAGAATTTAGCTTGGTAAACATCTATTCAAGAAGAATATTGGACATGATTTACTTGCACCAAACTTTTTAGAGATATTCAAGAACGATGTCAAACGATTCTCAAGTGTGAAAGTTAGAATGCTTGCTAGTTTGGAGTGCTTTTTCAGATAAAATGTGAGAGCTTGATCAAGATAAGCTTCAAAATGCTGCTAACCGAGTTCATGAGGAACAACTAAGTCAAGAAGGCGTCGAAGACGACAAGGCGACACTGGTGGTCGATGAAGAGTTGCAAATCTTCTTTTCTTTCTTTGTTCTCTTTTTGCAGAATAACAATAGCATGATATCTTTCTATGATCGAGCCATCAGCTGCATCAATGATTATAGAGAAGTCATGTGCTGTGGACTAGACATCTGGACGTGGACTTGGTCACGATAAGCTCGAGACGGATGCTAACGAAATCTGTTACACCTCGTAAGTTTTGTACATTGAGATTCAATGGGTGTTAGCCGTTCAATTGTGGACATTGGAGTTACCTCTGAAGAGATATGAGGTTATATGTGCTTAACTTATGATTATGAGGGGCAATTTTGGCCCAACTTGGGGAAAAGATTTCTTTTAGTATATGAGGAGTTTTAGAGCAAAGCAAAAGCCTAAAGTACAGTTCAGGAAGTCTAGCTTCCAACACAACAAACCGTGCATCGATTGGACATCGGGATCAAGCGTTATGATCATTTTAAGACAGGATGCTAGAGCAGGGATTAACTCTGCGTGAATGCGCCTGGGGGTGGTGCGAATGCGCAGAGGAGCCAGGGGACGACTCAGTGCGAATGCGCTCCAAGGTGGCACGAATGCGCTGAGTAAATTTTAAGTCAGTTTGGACAGACTCTGGAACATTTTAAAAAGGGGCTCACCCCTCTTTTTCCATTCCAAACACCCCAGAATCCTCTCCAAATTTCTAGAATTTTCCTCCAACTTCCATACATCAAATAATAGCAAAAATCAAGGTTAATCTCCGGATTCAGGTTCCGACATCGTATAGTTGCGATCATAATATCGTAATACGGTGAATCTTAGCTATAATTCAAGGTGGATATTGAAGATATCATGGTCTTAGCGGGGGTAAGGTATGAATCTTCCTTTATTGGTATTGATTTAGGTTTAATTATGTGGATAAAGTTATTAGATAGTTCTATAACGAATTTATTGGTTGAAAAATTGGATAAACATCGTGTGGGATGTTTTATGGAGTATTTTTGTATTAAGGATGATGTTATTGGTGTTGTTGTTGTTGTTGTTGTTGTTGTTGTTGTTGTTGTTGTTTGTGTTGGTTGTTGAAATTATGATTTTGGGCTAGGGATATAAACAGGGGAGATGCTGTTCGAATTTTAGCAGATTCTAAAGGAGTTTGATTTAGAGACTCGAGATAGGCATATGACGATAAGCCTAACAGTAATATAATTTCCCTTGAATGTAGGTTTACAAGTTCGGGAGAATAAGCGTTAATTCGTAGGAGATCAATCAGGTATGTTAAGGCTAGTCCCTTTCTTTCTAAAGGCATGATTCCTACGTTATGATTCCACATATGTCTTCCGTAATATCCTTGTTCCCGAAAAGCTAGAAGTTCATGATTCTCAAGGTTTTTACGATATGAAAAACAAGATGTTTTCTATGATGACCATGATGACAATGATGACTCTTTTCTTGCGAACTCATATATATATATATATATATATATATATATATATATATATATATATATATATATATATATATATATATATATATATTTCTCATGACGTCCTTATCCCTCGGTCGGAGATTCATGATTCTTAAAGTTTCTTATGACGCTAAAGATGATTATGTTTTCAAGATGACAATGAAGATGATGATGATGATGACCTAATTCTAGAAGTTTCAAAGTTTATGATTTTAAATGCTATGGTGAGACTATTGAGTTCATTTCATGATTTCCTTGATTTTATTCATTGTTGTAAATCTCACCTTGTAATCATTGTTCCTTTGAGGTGAGATATAGCGATGATGATTGTTTCATAATATAAATCAAGGGTTACCAACCTTACGTCACTCCGATAGAGTCGTAGCTTTTATTTGGGCTCTTATGCATGCTACTTATACTATATATATTTATATGTATCTATATGTATATATATATGGGATATGGGGAAGGGCAGGGCATTATATAGGCATAGCCACCTGATCAGTTGGTATATCTTGATATTGTCCCCGATGCGGGATACCCGGACGCGAGATATATGGGTATAGATGGGGTCGTTCGTTCCTCGGCACTATTATATGACATATGGATCGGGCCATTCATTCCGCAAAAATCTAATTTATTTATGGATTGGGCTGCACGTTTGGTAGCATTACTATTGTGTTATAAGTATGAGAAATGTTTTTTTTTAAAAGAAAGCTAAGCATGCATGGTATCCTCCTTCAGAGGCAGTCAAATGCACAGGTTATTCCTTCATTTCATGTCATGCTTCATATTTCTTATTATGTTGTTATTCATGCCTTACATACTCAGTACAATATTCGTACTAACGTACTTTCTTTTATGGACACTGCGTTGATACCCGCTCGTAGATAGGTAGACGGACCTGATCCCTAGGAGCTCCATCAGTGGCGTCTCAGAAGCGCTCCAGTTGTTCCGGAGCTACATTCTTTTTGTATTACTCCTTTGTACATATATACTTAGGTATGGCGAAATCCTTCCCCGCCTTATGGATTTCTGTATTCTATTTATAGGGCTCGTAGATGGATGCATGTATCTAGATGTTTTGTAGTCTTACCAGTTGATGTATCGTATTTAGACAACCTTGGTGGTTCATGTTCATGGGTATGACTGCCGATGGTTACATAGTAACATGCCATTATATTGTGATACCTGTCTTTGCAGAGTATGACGCATATGAGCTAGCTTATGGCCCACCTAGAAATATTGATAAGTTGTATGTTTAGAGGTACTCGGTGGGGTAACTCCGGGTGCCCGTCATGACCCACTAGTTGGGTCGTGACAAAAGTGGTATCAGAGCAGTTCGTCCTAGGGCGTGTCTATGAGCCGCGTCCGGTAGAGTCCTGTTTATTGGTGTGAAGCGCGCCAGACTTATAAACAAGAGGCTGCAGGGCATTTAGGAATAACCTTCTTTCTTATCTTAGATCATGCGATAGAGCAATTTTATCAGCATACCCTTTTTCCTAATCGTGTGTTATGATTTCAGCAATGTCTCTGAAGAGGAAAGCTACAGCGGCCCAGAAGGGCAAGACGATGGCCGAAAGAAAGACTGAATGGGATCCACCGGCAGAGGTAGAAGAGGGTGAGTCGCATAATGAGGTTCCATCTCAGACCTCTTCTACTCCGCTCTTACCAGAGGAGCGTGAAGGGGCTCCAACTCCTACTCCAGTACCTCCAGTTCCTCCACCAGGTGCCCCAGGTCAGCAGATGACCGAGGCTATTCAGTTGCTGACTCAGTTAGTTGCCACTCAGGCTCAGCGGCAAGGTGCGGGCCAAGGTGATAGAGTTGTTAGTGCACGAACCCGCGATTTTATAAGCCTGAACCCTCCAGAATTTTACGGGTTAAAGCCGGATGAAGACCCGCAGGGCTTTATAGACGAGATGCTGAGGTCGCTATGGATAATACATGTTTCTGATACTGAGTCAGTTGAACTGGCTTCTTATAGACTACGAGATGCAGTCGTCCACTGGTACAACACTTGGATGTCTTCACGAAAGGCAAATGCACCTCCCCAAGTAAGGCAGGAGTTCATGGATGCCTTCCTCTGACATTATCTGCCACCTGAAATTCGACGGCCCGAGCCGATAAATTCTTGAATCTCAAGCATGGGAATATGAGTGCTCGGGAATATAGTCTCCGCTTTAATTCTTTTGCTAGGTATGCCCCAGCCATGGTAACAGACATGGGAGACCGTGTACATCGATTCGTGAGTGGGTTAGGACTGCATTTGGTTAAGGAGTGTTTGACAGCTTCACTCCAGGACGGGATAGATATTGCTCATATTCAAGCCCATGCACAGAATTTGTAGAAACAGCAGCAGCCGCAAAAAAGTGAGCGGGATTCAGATAGGAGGTACAGTAAGAGGGCCAGATCTTTCGGTGCCGCTAGCGAGTTTCAAGGAGTCAATGACAGCAATATTCCAGTCACATAGGCCAATCAATGACCTATGCACCCCCTCGGTTCGTGGGCAAAAGGTTTGATCACCCCATTCATTCGCGACAGGGTCAGAGCTCCAAGCTTTCGGGCTCCCAATATAGAGGTGAATCCGGTCACGTGAGGTTGCCCCTACCACGATGCAAGTAATGTGGTAAGCCACATTCGAGGCAGTGTCGCCAAGGTTCAAACTCTTGTTATGCTTGCGGTCAGATTGGTCATATGACGCGGGATTGTCCTTTGAGAGGGGGTGGAGGTGTGGCTCAACCGACGGGGTCTACAGTTGGCTCTTTATCGACTATCTGCCCTCCGGAGTAGACGTCCCAAACTCCAGCAGGCCGCGGTAGAGGCAGAGGAGGAGGAGCTCCCAGTTTAAGCGGCCCTCAAAATAGTATATATGCCTTTGGAGGGACGGCAAGAACTTGAGTCTTCCCCTAACGTAGTCACAGGTATATTTTCAGTATCCTCTCATGATGTGTAAGCATTGATTGATCCTGGTTCTACTCTGTCATATATTACTCCTTATGTTTCTAATCTTATAGGAGTGAAACCTGAGCCGATCAAACCCTTTGAGGTGTCTGCGCCGGTAGGGGATTCAGTAGTAGCAAATGGGTATATAGAAATTGTGTAGTCGTAGTTTTTAACCGTCGTACTACTGCTGATTTGCATGAATTGGGAATGTTAGATTTTGACGTTATTATGGGTATGGACTGTCTAGCTTGTTGTTATGCCAATGTTGATTGTAGAACAAAGATAGTCCGATTTCAGTTCCAGAGAGAGCCAGTCTTGGAGTGGAAAGGTAACACAGCATCCCGAGAGGTAGGTTTATTTCCTATCTCAAAGTAAGGAAGATGATTGCTAAGGGCTATATTTATCATTTAGTCCGGGTTCATGAAACCGAACGAAACCACCAACTCTCCAATCCATCCCAGTAGTAAATGAATTTTCAGATGTGTTTTCGGACGAGCTTCCAGGTCTTCCTCCAGAACGGGAGATCGAGTTCACCATTGATGCGTTGCCACATACTAAGCCCATATCTATTCCTCCCTATTGAATGGCCCCTGCCGAATTAAAGGAGCTAAAGCCGAAACTAAAAATTTTTCTTGAAAAAGGATTTATTAGGCCTAGTTCATCGCCATGGGGAGCATTGGTGTTGTTTGTGAGGAAGAAAGATGGTCCCTTGAAAATGTGTATTGATTACAGGCAATTGAACAAGGTTACAATAAAGAATAAATATCCACTTCCAAGGATCGATGATTTATTCGACCAACTGCAAGGTGCTAAATGGTTCTCCAAAATAGATTTAAGATCAAGATATCATCAAGTAAGGGTGAAAGAAGAGGACATCCCAAAGACAGCCTTCAGAACTAGATATGGTCATTACGAGTTTCGGGTGATGTCATTTGGATTGACTAACGCTCCAGCGGTATTCATGAATTTGATGAATAATGTATTCAGGCCTTTCCTAGATTTGTTCGTGATTGTGTTCATTGATGATATTTTGGTATATTCCCGATCGGAGGCGGAGCATACAGAACATTTACGTATTATCCTTGGAATTCTCCAGGCTCAGGAGTTATATGCCAAATTTGCAAAATGTGAATTTTGGCTAAATTCTGTAGCTTTTCTAGGGCATATTATTTTAGCCGACGGTATTCGAGTAGATACCCAGAAGATTGAAGCTGTGAAGAACTGGCCGAGGCCTACAACGCCTACAGAGGTCCGTAGTTTCCTGGGATTGGCTAGTTACTATAGAAGATTTGTAGAAGGATTTTCTTCCATTTTGGAACCATTGACGCAGTTGACTCAGAAATCGGCTAAGTTCCAACGGACGGACGCGTGTGAGCGCAGCTTTCAGGAGCTGAAGGATAGATTGACTTCGGCCCCAGTCCTGATGCTTCCAGAGGGATCAGAGGGCTATGTTATTTATTATGATGCTTCGCGTGTTGGATTGGGTTGTGTTTTGATGCAATATGGTAAAGTCATTGCCTATGCTTCAAGGCAATTGCGGAGACACGAGAAAAACTACCCGACTCATGACCTAGAGTTAGCTGCGATTATTCACGTATTAAAGATGTGGAGACACTATTTGTATAGCATTCATGTGGATATTTATACAGATCATAAGATTCTCCAATATATTTTCAAGCAGAAGGAATTGAACTTGCGGCAAAGGAGGTGGTTGGAGCTATTGAAGGACTATGATGTGAGTATTTTGTACCACCCAGGAAAGGCGAATGTGGTAGCTGATGCTCTTAGTTGCAAATCTATGGGTAGTTAAGTGATGTTCAACCAGAGAAGAAGGAGTTAATTTGTGAGCTTCGCCAGCTAGCCAACCTAGGAGTTCGCATAATAGACTCGGGCAATGCGGGAGTCACCGTCTAGGACTTTCTTTGTGTCATCCTTGGTAGAGAAAGTAAAGAAGCATCAATACGAAGACCTTGTGCTAGTTCATTATAGAGATATGCTTCCTCAGAAGGAAAAGTCACAATTTGACATTCCTGCGGATGGAGTCCTCAAGTATCAATGCAGATTATGTGTTCCTAATGTTGCAGGACTACAACGACAGATTCTAAACGAAGCTCATTATTCTCGTCATTCCATCCATCCAGGAGCAACAAAGATGTACCATGATCTCAAATCTGTATATTGGTGGGATGGAATGAAGAAAGATATAGCGGAATTTGTAGCCCAATGTCCTAATTGTTAACAGGTGAAAACCGAGCATCAGAAACCTGGCGGATTACTACAAGCTATAGAGATCCCAACTTGAAAATGGGAAGCTATCAATATGGATTTCGTGACAGTCTTACCTCATTCCGGCGTAAGTATGATTCTATATGGGTGGTTGTGGATAGACCTACGAAGTCAGCTCATTTTCTGCCAGTCAAAACTACGTACTCAGCAAAATATTATGCAAAACTGTATATCAAAGAGATAGTGCGACTTCATGGTGTTCTAGTATCTATTATTACTGATAGAGGGGTACAGTTCACAGCTAATTTTTGGAGGTCCTTCCAAGAAGGTTTGGGAACACATGTGAAGCTTAGTACAACATTTCATCCATAGACTGACGGGCAGGTCGAGCGCACTATCCAGACCCTTGAGGATATGCTGAGGGCATGCGTACTAGATTTTGGAGGAAATTGGGATGATCATTTACCGCTTATTGAATTTGCGTACAACAATAGCTATCACTCCAGTATTCAGATGGCCCCATATGAAGCTCTATATGGAAGGAAATGTAGATCGCCTATTGGATGGTTCGAAGTAGGAGAGACAAAGTTAGTAGGCCCAGATCTGATCCAGCAAGCTGTAGAGAAGATCAAGTTGATTCGAGATCTACTACTAACGGCCCAAAGTCGTCAAAATCCTACGCGGACAATCGTCGATGAAATTTGGAATTTAAAGTTAATGAATGGGTATTTTTGAAAATGTCGCTGATTAAAGGCATAATGAGATTTGATAAGAAGGGAAAGCTTAGTACCCGATAAATCGGACCTTATAAGATTGTACGCAAAGTAGGCCAAGTGGCTTATGAGTTAGATCTACCTTCGGACTTAGAGTCAGTGCACCCGGTGTTTCGTGTATCAATGCTTCGGAAGTGTGTGGGAGATCCTTCCAAAATTGTGCCTGTAGACGATGTCCAAATTACCGAGAAATTGTCCTATGAACAAGTACCCATTTCCATGCTGGATAGTCAAGTTTGAAGACTTAGAACCAAAGACGTAGCCTCAGTCAATGTCCTATGGAGAAAAAATAACAGAGAGGAAACATCTTGGGAAGCAGATGAAGATATGAAGTCTAGATATCCGCACCTATTTCCACTTCCAGGAGGGCTCCAAACAGAGACGCCAACACTTTCATGTATGTAATGCTTCCTTGAATGACTTTTTAGTCGTGTGTGGCCAATATGGATATTGAGGTAGTAGCCCTGTGAGGCATTGTATGTCTTGGGTTGTTGTGACAGGATGGTAGTGCTACCATTACAGAGGAAACTCTGGCAAAATTTTCGTAGAAATCCCTAAGAGCTTAACATTCAAGGACGAATGTCCTAAGGAGGGAGGAATGTTACACCTTGTAAGTTTTGTACATTAAGATTCGTTGGGTGTTAGTCGTTCAATTGTGGACATTGGAGTTACCTCTGAAGAGATAAGAGGTTATATGTGCTTAACTTACGATTATGAGGGGCAATTTTGGCCAAAATTGGGAAAAATATATCTTTTAGTATATGAGGAATTTTGGAGCAAAGTAAAAGCCTAAAGTGTAGTTTAGGAAGTCTAGTTTCCAACACAACAAATCGCGCATCGATCGTACATATGGATCAAGCGTTATGATCATTTTAAGACAGGCTGCTAGAGCAGGGATTAACTCTGCGCGAACGCGCTTGGGGGTGGCGCACGCGCAGAGGAGCCACGGGACGACTCAGCGCGAACGCACCCCAAGGTGGCGCAAACGCGCTGAGTAAATTTTAAGTCTGTTTGGACAGACTCTGGAACATTTTAAACGGGGGGCTCACCCCTCTTTTCCCATTCCAAACATATCCTCTCCAAATTTCTAGAATTTTCCTCCAACTTCCATACATCAAATTTTAGCCCAAATTAAGTTTAATCTCCGGATTCAGGTTCCGACAACGTATAGTTGTGATTATAATATCGTAATACGGTGAATCTTGGCTA
This sequence comes from Lycium ferocissimum, assembly GCF_029784015.1. Lineage (NCBI taxonomy): Eukaryota > Viridiplantae > Streptophyta > Magnoliopsida > Solanales > Solanaceae > Lycium > Lycium ferocissimum. The sequence continues at coordinate 70,821 of NW_026725844.1, forward strand.
GAATTCAAGGTGGATATTGAAGATATCGCGGTCTTAGCGGGAGTAAGGTATGAACCTTCCTTTATTGGTATTGATTTAGGTTTAATTATGGGGATAAAGTTATTAAATAGTTGTATAACGAATTTATTGGTTGAAAAATTGGATAAACATCGTGTGGGATGTTTTACGGAGTATTTTGGTATTAAGGATGATGTTATTGGTGTTGTTGTTGTTGTTGTTGTTGTTTGTGTTGGTTGTTGAAATTATGATTTCGGGCTAGGGATATAAATAGGGGAGATGCTGCCCTAATTTTGGCAGATTCTAAAAGAGTTTGATTTAGAGAGTCGAGATAGACATATGATGATAAGCCTAATAGTAATATAATTTCTCTTGAATGTATATTTACAAGTTCGGGAGAATAAGCGTTAATTCGTAGGAGATGAATCAGGTATGTTAAGGCTAGTCCCTTTCTTTCTAAAGGCATGATTCCTACGTTACGATTCCACAAATGTCTTCCGTAATATCCTTGTTCCCGAAAAGCTAAAAGTTCATGATTCTCAAGGTTTTTACGATATGAAAAACAAGATGTTTTCTATGATGACAATGATGACTCTTTTCTTGCGAACTTATATATATATATATATATATATATATATATTTTCCATGATGTCCTTATCCCCCAGAACCTGGAGATTCATGATTCTTAAAGTTTCTTATGACGCTAAAGATAATTATGTTTGCAAGATGACAATTAAGGTGATGATGATGATGACCCTATTTGTAGAAGTTTCAAAGTTTATGATTTTAAATTCTATGATGAGACTATCGAGTTCATTTCATGATTTCCTTGATTTTATTCATTGTTGTTGATCTCACCTTATAATCATTGTTCCTTCAAGGTGAGATATATAGATGATGATTGTTCCATAATATAAATCGGGGGTTACCGACCTTACGTCACTCTGATAGAGTCATAGCTTTTATTTGGGCTCTCATGCATGCTACTTATACTATAAATGTTTATATGTATATATATGGGATATGGGGAAAAGTTGTGTGTTATATACGCATAGCCACCTGATCAGTTGGTATATCATGATATCGTCCCAGACGCAGGATATATGGGTATGGATCGGGCCGTTCGTTCCGCGACAATCTAATTTATTTATGGATCGGGCTGCACGTTCCGCAACATTATTATTATGTTATAATATGAGAAAAGTTTTTTTTTTTTTAAAGAAAGCTAAGCATGCTTGGTATACGCGCGAGCGATCGGATGCCTGAGTGTTATTCCTTCATTTCATGTCATGCTCCATATTTCTTATTATGCTGTTGTTCATGCCTTGCACAATCAGTACAATATTCATACTGACTTCCTTTCTTTTGTGGACGTTGCGTTCATGCCAGCAGGTAGACAGGTAGACGGACCTGATCCCTAGGTGCTCCATCAGTGGCGTCTCAGAAGCGCTCCAGTTGTTCCGGAGCTGCAGTCTTTTGGTACTACTCCTTTGTACATATATACTTGGGCATGGCAAAATCCTGCCCCGCCTTATGGATTTCTGTATTCTATGTATAGAGGCTCGTCGACCAATGCATGTATCTAGATGTTTTGTAGTCTTACCAATAAATGTTGATGTATAGTATTATGACTGCCGATGGTTACATAGTAACATGCCATTATATTGTGATACCTAGTATGACGCATAAGAGCTAGCTTAAGGCCCACCTAGAAATAATGATATGTTTAGAGGTACTCGGTGGGGTAACTCCGGGTGCCCGTCATGACCCTCTAGTTGGGTCGTGACAAAATCAACGACCATGAAGTTGCGATGATGATAGATATCCACTAACAAGGAGGCTTTTGCTTTGATGTTGGAGTGACAAGCGCTGTGAACCACGATAGAATTGCAATTGATGGAAGTCGTTGGGAGCAATTAGAAGATCAATAATTTTAATAGTCCTCACTTTTTCTTTAAAAAATAATTGTAGGTTCACCATGAGTGTAAATGGTCTCCCCTATCATATGGGAAAGCATAAATGATGTCCACATTATTGACGAAGAACCAATTGATGTGTCTTATCCTTATGGCTCGGTGAGAAAGATACTTGAAGCGCTTCTTTTGCGGCCTTAGCGAGAGAATTACGTGGAGCGTCATCTTTTCGCAATGCGTCATGCCATCCACTAACTCATACTTTCCCAATAAAAGCTTCGCACCCATTGAGCAACAACATCTCCAAAAAAAATATTCACCTTGCAGGTTTTTCTTTGGTCACAGATACGTGTGCCGGCTTTGTGTTTTTGCAGAAAAAAAAATCAATATCTCACCATAGGAGCGTCCAATGCATGCTCCACATTATTCTCATGAAACTAGATTCAGAGAAAGGTGACATAACAAAAAATTGAAGCAAAATCCATCAGGTTTGGCAGGAATTAATTTTTAAATTTGAGCTCCAGCTCTGCGCTTTCTTCTCTCAGCACTGTCCATTCTCACGAACAACTCCATTTCTTGATATTGGAGTGTCCAAATGATGAGCAGCTTGATTCTGTCAAAAGTAGACTTTGAAGGCTACAACCTAGCCAAAAATCAAAGCTAAACTCATTCTGGATTGACGAGAATTAATTTCTAAAGTTGAGCTACAAATCTGCATTTTTTTCCAAAGACTTTGTGATCGTGTTTTTTTTTTTTCCAAAGACTTTGTGTAGTCTCATGGAAAAATCTATATCTTGAGATTGGGGTGTCCAAAGGACGAGCAGCTTGATTCTGTAGAAAGAACATATCAAAAGCTACAACATATCCAAAAATGAAAGTGAAACTCCTTCTGTTAGAAGCGCACTTTAATTAATTTTTCAAGTTGAACTCCAAATCTGGCATGCCGTGACTTTGGATAGCATTCATGACCTCTCTTGTTTTTTTTTTTTTTTTTTTTTTTTTGGCATCTTGCTTCCTTTTTTTGTAGGTACACGGGAGGATGGCGGTCTCTCTCACCCCCCCCCCCCCCCCCCCCCAAAAAAAAAAAAAACCCATGGGGGCATGACTAGCATATAACATACATACTTATCTTGTCTATTTAGGGGTCAAGTGAAGGTACAATACACAGATGACTTATAGATGTACACCTGCCATAGGAAGCTACATGTGAACATGAGGCCGATGAGGCCACCACAAGAGTACTTCAAGTGTACGCTCACCAAGTGTCTCTCTCGCCAAGCTAAAGAGGTAGATGCACCATGACTGTCTCGCCCAGGTTGGAAAGGACTAAGGTCGCACATGACATCCATACCCACGACACATGTCTATGAGCCTCTAAGAACATTCATACTGGTCGGGACAGGGCCCTACCATACCCATAATGTTAATATACATATATATATACATATTCATCGACTCCCTACTATACCAACTTCTACAGTAACTCTTGAAAAGACCAAGCATAATTCTCAAACGAAGAAAGAGCCTCCAAAGTTTATCAATGTTGATCGGCAAGGATGACACGACCCAATTAACTAAGTCACGGGGGCACCTACCTTTTCACCTCGGTAGGCGAACCCTTATCCCAACAATCTCAAATTCATGAAAAATCAACTAAATAAGCGGAAGAAATAGAAATACATAAGTTTGACATAATATTAGATAGAATATGCGGAATACATCAAACCTCCCCAGATATCTGTCTAGTCATACAAAAGCAACTAACAACATACTATAAGTCTGAAAATAACAAAATACATCAAAATTATGAATATGTCTCGGAATATAAATAAGACATAGAATAAGGAAGAATCTCCAAGGCGGTGGACGTCCCCGTGCTCACCCTGTAAGACTCTAGCAAACAACTACGATCGCTATCGCCACGAGAAACAAAGGTCGATGCTACCTGGAACTCTACATTCATAAAAGAATGAAGCAAGTGCAGGTTAGTACAAACAACAAGTACTGTGTCACGACCCAATTGAAGATCATGCAGGCACCTGCCATTCCTACCTCAGTATGTGAACCCTGAATCAAAATAAAACGATTTCAAGTAAGAACCAAGTTCATTTTATTTTCAAGATATGAATAAATAACAGCGAAAATCAAAACAATATATTAACCCAAATAGCGGAAGCGATTATAACAATTAGATAAATAAAATAACTCCTTTCTATTCCCACGACCTGGCCTAGACTAGTACGAGAGCGACTAATGTGAATCCAAAATACAATAATAACTCCAAGACCCAAACTCCATCCTGAAATGAAGTGAATGGAGGCCTTCGAGATAGGCACAGTGCATCTTCAGAACGTATCAACAATCAATCAGCTGAAACACCCTACACCCCAAAAGGGATGTAGCAAGAGAAGTATCAGTACAATCAACACGTATTGCGTAAGCATCATAGGCTGACAATGGTTAGAGGCACATATCATTAAAAGAGTTCACAATAAGTATGTTAAATAAACTAGATCAACAATGTATATTACCTACCGCTCGCCATAACATCAAGATTCTTAAATTCGTTAACTCTTCCTTACTGATCCAATTTCCCAACTTACCTTATACATTCTTTTATCTCACTTACAATACACTAGGCAATTTCACACAAGTATCACAACTCAAGTATGATCACGCTATTCGATCTTAGTATCGAAGTTTACTCATCATTCCGATATTCGGTACTTACCTAATTTAGGAAACCAACACATACAACTGGACCAACAATAATCAAAAAAGGTAACCCAAGATCACGGCCTAGGGTTATAGCACTAAGCCCAATTATGTCAAGTCTCAATATACTCAATCCGAGTCCATATAGCACAAGTACATCACAAGGATATCACAACAGAAACCAAAAGCATTAATGTAAGAAATGTAAATCTTTGTGCAATGTAATGCTGTGTACACAAGTACTCCGGACGGAAGTATCGACGGGTCGGTAGCACAACCCAGGGTGACTCGCGAGGTCCATGTACTACTCGTCCCAGATATTTGCGCAACAGACAGACAAGACTCAGAATCTTTGCCCACGGAGGATTTTCATCAACACAACCCATGGGGGACCTGCGGAGTCCATGTACCTCACGGCTCTGGCGCAACCCTCGGCAACTGCTGCCACTCAACCACGATTTCGAGACAACAATCGGATATCAGACCACACGTCACTCTCACCCAATTGAGCCTAGCTGATCACTATGTTTCCTCAAGTATCATCAATGTATCAACAGTGTATCATGAACGATGAGAATGCATGCAATGTATGAGTCAACATTGAAAATCAGAGCAATATCACATATACCAAGCATGGGCACGCCAAAAATATCATGAAAGACTACATAAGCCATATATGACACTATCCTTGTATCGAACATCAACAAGTAAGATCTCACAATATCATGAACAAGGTATATCAATAGTCTCCGATAATCAACACGGACAAGTCACATAACAATATCACTTCATATCTTTACCACCGAGCAACCTCTATACAGGATAATTTCACCATCTACTTACAAGACATCGCTAATACCCAATATATAATCCATTTTCGATCCTTGGTTCATTTTATCTGTTTCAATGTCAATTAAGATTCACTATTCATAGCATAGAACAAATTATGCACATCTCACAGAAATTTCTTGTCAAGGGAACATAGTAAAGTAAGTACCAAAGAACTAACTTTCATGTCACATAAAATCCACCGATACTAAAGTGGAACCAATTCAAGAATCCTAAGGAATATACCGGCCACACGCCCGAACACATATATCGTATAACAATATCATCCTAAGAATCCATCCCAATCTCCAGTTCCTAAACATGCATTCTCCGTTTCTTCTAATACATGAGTATGTAAATCTAATTGGAGTCTACAAAAAAAGAAACTGCAACCTACCTCGAGGCTGAGCGATGCCACGAACATCCGTAGATCTTCAATTTATTCATCACGTCATAATCTGCATGAAGGAGCTTGAGACAATCATGAGACCCAAAAATAGGACTCACCATTAGAGCATTTATAAGAGATTCGGATTGATAAGGAAAGTTGGGGATTTAGAACATCTCTAGATTTTCTAGGCCTTTATCACTAAATGAACTCTCTTCCCAACATAATAAAAGCTAAGTGATTTGTTAACCCTCATTCATGAATAAGATAATCATTTAAGCCACTAGTTAGGTAAATTCACCACTTTTAACTCTATCTTTTAGAAACCCCTTTTCAAGATTCAAGGAAGAAACCCATTTATAAATTTGAGAAGAAGAAGAGAATCTAAGTTAGTAACCACTCTAGGGTGATGAATATGAGTGATTGAGCCAACGTAATCCATATTAAGAACATGCTAACCATTTATCCTTCCAAGTCTAAGAATTTGTGATGCCCATTTTGTTAGCTCTCTAGGTGAAGACCTTAGGAACGATTTACTACGTGAAGAAGGGATTGGAAGGAGTTAGGAAGGTTACCGTTCCCAAGAAGATATGAATTTAAGCTCTCAAAAAGGCTTGAGGGGTGGCTGGACTTTAGGGCTTTCAGAAAATGGGGTCAAATCCCGAAATGAACTCTTAAATAGGGAAAATCATTGTACGTCACCGCTTTAGCAGTCTGAGGACCACTTCAACGTCGCCGTTCAGGCAGCATAGGCACTGCTGTGGCGGTCCCTTGACCAACCCACCTAACCGCTTTGACGGTGAGTCCAACGCCACCATTGTAGCGGTATACTAGCCGCTGCGGTAGTCCCACTTAGCCTTATGGCCCAAATTTTAATACTCTCACGCGACATGCATACCGGGTTCTATTAAGTTAACAATTTCCAGAAGTATGAATGAGTTGAATACATTTTAAAGCGCCGAAGTTGCAGATTTTCTCGAATTTCACATTAACAATGAAACAGGTCATTACATCAGATACCAATTGAGTAACCGTTCGTCCTCGAAGGGCAAGGGAATGAACAGGCACGGACGGGTATCACATTTCACAAAATTGGGATCATAAATTATACGTCTATACCTTCGTATCTAGAACTTAATGGAAAGAAATAGCACTAATAACGCAGCTAAGGGACCTTTCGTGACTTAGCGTAACCATACATAACTTAACAGAAAATCAATTCGTTTATACTATATTGTTCCGGGTGGCGTACCCAACACTATACCCATGATTACAACTGGATTTTACCACGCTCGATCTTTAAAACACAAGAGTTGGGAGCGCGAGTAGATTACGAAGCTTCCCAAAATAACATGGCAAGAATAACTCAAGGACAACGAGCAAATAATTAGAGGTTCACTATATGTTGTAAGGCTCGAATTATACTAAAATGTATCAAGAATTTTATGGAGGAAATTTTTTGTCGGTATTTACAACGGCTATCCTTTTATGGGACCACACGTTTATAGCGACAAGGGGAATCATTATGGCGGTAGTAATAATTTGTTAAGGAGCCGCTACAGCGGCGCCGTAGATTCGTTATGACAGCCGCTCAGAAGTGGTAAGCTTTCATTCCATTGACGGTGCTGTGGCGAGAATATAAAGAGGCATTAGCCTATTCCCCTTCACTTCCCACTACTCACATCAACGAAAAACTCTCTCTACATCCTTCAACATTCCTACCCCCATTCCTATTCTACCCTAAATAAAACTCTCCCATACCCTTAACCTTCCCACTCAACACCAAATAAAACTCCCCATTCACAAATTTGCTCTTAACCACATGAAGAAAAGGAAGGTTCAAGGCAAAAATTCTCAACTTCCATCCACTCTCTCAAATCTTCAAAACAAAGGTAAGAATTTTGTTCCCTTTTATCCCATAGATAAACAATAGGACCAAATTTACAAGTTAACAAGCTTAGAAGGATCGGATTTAGTAGTTCAAAGTTGGGGTTTTCGAGTCTTGGTTGATGAACCACTAGGATAAAAATTTAAGAGGAATAGGAACTAGTTAATCGTTAGAATACCCATCTCATCGAACAAAGAGTAGCTATAGCACCTATTTAGGCCACAAAAATTTCACATAGTAAAGAAAATTTCTTGAAGAAGATTTTAGGATTTTCTCTAAATTCGGGTTGGTTTATTGTTAGAATAGCCTTTCAATAGGGTTAGAGATTCATGCATACTAGTTTCCTGCTTGATCCGTGATTAAAAACAAGTTTTTGACTCAAAAATTGGTGTTAAAATTCTGGAAAATTTGTGGATTTTTTTTCGAGGGGACGATGATCGCATACGGCGGTTGGTGACAGCGGTGGTGCGTCATGGCGCTTGGTCGATAGCTATAGCTATCCTCAGGGATTTTGTACATGACCGTTGTGGCGGCTTTGTGACTCGTCATAGGCCGTGCCGTATAGCGGTCTATGAGCATCACGACTGACATGCATTCTGGTGAGTCGAGTAATTAAGCGGTAGGATAGATTTCAATCTAGTTTTCAACTGTTCTTACTAGAATGATACGAAAATGATAAGACATGAATTTAACTCATTTCTAGTCCTTTTACAGGCAAGATGGCTCAAAATCAAGAAGAGGTACCACAAAACAAGGAGGTGCCTACATGAAAACTTCCGTCGTCACAAAAGCTTACGCTTTTGTTAGAGATCTATTCTCATATTTGAGCTTGTGGATTTGACATGTCCAATGTAGAAACACGTGCTTCTGATTTCTGGAATGCGTTGATAAGGACAAAGTTGACTCGTTTGGTTGTAACTGTAATGAATCATGGGTGAGGGAATTTTATGCTCTGCTATCTACAGTTGATTGGGATTCTCCCGATCAGGAGATCATAGTAAGAGGTACTCCGGTGAAAGTAGGGTCGAGGGCTATTAATCGGGTCTATAGGTCGAATGATCACCCGGATGAGCCCTTAGTAGAGAGAGCAGTTGAGAAGGATTTCATGTGGCTGGCCTTTAAACTGGTGCACAAAAATGATATAGAGAAGACCCTTCGGGCTCATGATAGGGGGCGATATACAATGACCATTTTAATGCTGATGCGAAGAGGTGGTTAAACATTGTTTCTCGCTAGATCTATCCTTCTTCAAACACCCATGATGTGACCTTTGATCATGCTCTTGTTGTTGCTTGCGTCCTCGCTGACATATCGATAAATGTGGGGTCGCAGATTATTGAGGAGTGGAAGGATTTTCTGAGGGTTGGTGGAGGGAGCTTGATGTTCCCATCTCTGATCACTTCCTTATGTCAGAGGGCTAAGGTTCCTAAAGAGGGTGATGATGACTGGCCATTCTGATGCTCCGTTTCATCCACTATGGGTGAAGGGTCACGGAACCGAGGTCATTAGTCGAATGAAAAGGAAAGTGGACAATTCAAGTGAGGGAGGAAGTGGAGCCGGGGCTGACACTGAGGCTGGAGATGGGGTTAGGACTGTGGCTCCTCATACCTAGGGCCCTTTTGTGTATGTGGACTGGCGCTTCGACGAGATGATTGCTATGTTTCGAATGATGTCCATGCCTTCTAACGGGTCCAGTTAATCACGGCGCACTACTTGTTACCCTACTCAGGAGGAGATGAAGGGGTATTTTGAGACTCAGAAAGAGATGGGTGAGTCACTCACCACCCTACAGGATGCATATACCACACTGGCCAAAAATCATAGTGAGCTTCGCAAGGATTTTGACAGAAAGAAAAAGTAGAATAAGTCGCACGACAAGCTTCATATTAGGGCCTGGAAGGGTATCAAGAGAGTGTGGGTTAGCATGCACCCCAATGATCCAATTTCAATCGAGGACGGTGACGACTCAGAGTAGTATTCCTTCGAGAGTGTGGCCCGGGGTGACGGTAGCTAGGCTGGATTTGGTGATGCTGGTGGTGGCAGCTCGAATGATGATGGTACGACCAACAAGCTGGCAGCCTAGAGAACCCCTTCCCTTTTATGTTCATGCTTTGGTTGCCCTTGTAAGGCTTTCTATTTTCAGACAATTCTTTTTGGGTTTGCCTAGTTTGGCTTGGATGTTTAAACACTTTTTGTTGGTTTTCTTGTGCTTGGATTTTTGGTTTGGTCTTCTGTCTTGGAAAATTTCTTTTTGGTTTTTGGATAACTTGAGTTGTAATAAGTTTTTGGATGATTTTCAGCCCTTGTCGGGCTTTGTTCTATGTGATCGTCGCTGTTTGTAGACTTTTGTTGTTTATTCTGTTTTTGGCAGAATTTAGAACATGAGAGGGTAAAGGGAAACAGGGGAAATTGCAGGTCTCTGATGCAGGTCTTTGATTCAGGCATGCCGTTTCTGCTGTCTCTCAGACCGCTATAGCTATCCCACTTCGACAAAAAAGGGACCACAACAACAGTCACAGGGAAACTGAAGGTATCACGGTAGCGGTGGAAAGCCCGTTATAGAGGTACCATCACATCGGCTGAATGACCACTGTGGCGGGACCACTGAATAGTAACACTTAAACACACTCCAACAATTTTGCACTCACGGAACAAACCGAAAGTCCTTACATGAACCAAGTTGAAATAGTGATGTAACACGCTTATGTGCGTAGATACCAATTGAATCCACCGTGATACCAATTTGATCGAAGTAGCACGATTAGAAAGAAAGAGGAGAAATTTCCTAAATTCCCTATAGCCTCCCGTGGATGGGCACGGACATCTATGTACCATTCCATGAGGCTCTACTAGGCCAAGTTGCTCTTGTACGAGTGAGATCGGAAACCTAGCCTCTGATACCAACTTGTCACAATCCAATTTAGGATCGTGCGGGCACCTACCCATCCCACCTCGATAGGCGAACCCTCAATCAAAATAAAACAATTTCAAGTAAGAACCAAGTTCATTTTGTTTTCAAGATATGAATAAATAACAGCGGAAATAAAAACAATATATTAACCCAAATAGCGGAAACGAATACAATAATTAGATAAATACAATAACTCCTTTCTATTCCCATGACCTGGCCTAGACTAGTACAAGAGCGACTAATGTGAATATGGAATATAATAATAACTCTAAGACGTAACCTCCATCCTGGAATGAAGTGGGTGGAGGCCTTCGAGATAGGCACTGTGAATCTTTCAAACGTATCAACAATCAATCACCTGAAACATCCTACACCCCAAAAGGAATGTAGCAAGGGTAGTATCAATCAATCAAAACGTACTAAGTAAGCATTATAGGCCAACAACGGTTAGAGGCACATATCATTAAAAGAATTCATAATAAGCATGCTAAGTAAACTAGATCAACAACGTACATTACCTACCGCTCGTCATAACATCAAGATTCTTAAATTCGTTAACTCTTCCTTAGTGATCCGATTTCCCAACTTTCCTTATTCATTCTTTTATCTCACTCACTATACACTAGGCAATTTCACACAAGTATCACAAATCAAGTATCATCACGCTATTCGATTTTAGTATCGAAGTTTACTCGTCATTCTGATATTCGGTACTTACCTAATTTAGGAAACCAACGCATACAACTGGACCAACAACAGTCAACAAAGGCAATCCAAGATCACAGCCTAGGGTTATAGCACTAAACCCAATTATGTCAAGTCTCAATATACTCAATCCGAGTCCACACAACACAAGTACATCACGATGATATCACAACAGAAACAAAATGCAATGCAATGTAATAATGTATGCAATGTATATGCTATGCAATGCACTGCTGTGTACATATGTACTCCGGACGGAAGTATCGACGTCTCGATAGCACAACCCAAGGTGACTTACGAGGGCCATGTACTACTCATCCCAGATCTTTGCCCAACAGATGGACGAGACTCTCGATCTTTACCCACAGAGGACTTTCATCAGCACAACCCATGGAGGACCCACGGAGTCTATATACCTCATGGCTCCCGCACAAACCTCGGCAACCACTACCACTCAACCACGATTCTGGGACAACCATCGGATATCGAACCTCACGTCACTCTCATCTAACTTAGCCCAGCTCATCACAGTGTTTCCTCAAGTACCATCAATGTATCAATAGTTTATCATGAAGGATGAGAATGCGTGCAATGTATGAGTCAACATCGAAAATCAAAGCAATATCACAAGTACCAAGCGTGGGTACGCCAACAATATCATGAAAGACTACACAAGCCATATATGACACTATTCTCGTATCGAACGTCAACAAGTAAGATCTCGCAATATCATGAACAAAGTGTATCAATAGTCTCCGGTATCAACACAGACAAGTCACATAACAATATCACTTCATTTCTTTACCACCGAGCAACCTCAATACAGGATAATTTCACTATGTACTTGTAAGACATCACTAGTACCCAGTATAGAATCAATTTTCTATCCTTGATTCATTTTATCTGTTTCAATATCAATTAAGATTCACTATTCATAGAATAGAACAAATTATGCAGAACTTATGGATATTTCTCATCAAGGGGACATAGCAAAGTAAGTACCAAACAACTCACTTCCAAGTCACATAAAATCCATCGATACTCAAGGAGAACCAATACAAGAATCGTAGGGAATATACAGGCAACAAGCACAAACACATATATCACATAACGGTACCATCCTAAGAATCCATCCCAATCTCCAATTCCTATACATGCATTCTCTATTTCTTTTAATACATGAGTATGTAAATCTAACCAGAGTCAATCAAAAAGGAAATCGTAACCTACCTCGAGGCCGAGTGGTGCCACGAACATCCGTAGATCTTCAATTTGTTCATCCTCATCGTAATCTGCACAAAGGAGCTTGAGACAATCATGAAACCCAAAAATAGGACTCACCATTAGAGCAATTATAAGAGATTCAGATTGACAAGGAAAGTTGGGGATTTAGAACATCACTAGATTTTCAAGGGGTTTATCACTAAATGAGCTCTCTTCCCAACATAATAAAAGCTAAGTGATTTGTTAACCCTCATTCATGAATAATACAATCATTTAAGCCACTAGCTAGGTAAAGTCATCATTTTTAACTCTATCTTTTAGAAACCCCTTTTCAAGATTCAAGGAAGAAACCAATTTACAAATTTGAGAAGAAGAAGAGAATCTAAGTTTGTAACCACTCTAGGTTGATGAATAAGAGAGATTGAGCCAATTTAATCCATATTAAGAACATGCTAACCCATTCATCCTTCCAAGCCTAAGAATTTGTGATACCTATTTTGTTAGCTCTCTAGGTGAAGACCTTAGGAATAATTTATTACATGAAAGAAGGGATTAGAAGGAGTTAGGAAGGTTACCATTCCTAAGAAGATATGAATTTAAGCTCCCAAAAAGGCTTGAGGGGCTGCTGGACTTTAGTGTTTTCAGAAAATGGGGTCAAATCCCAAAATGAACGCTTAAATAGGGAAAATCACTGTACGTCACCGCTTTAGCGGTCTGGGAACCGCTTCGGCATCGCCTTTCAGGAGGCATAGGTACTGTTGTGGCGGTCCCTTGACCGTACCAACCTAACAACTTCGGTGGTGTTCCACCGCTACAGCGCCACCGTTGTAGCGGCATACTAGCCACTGTGGCATTCTCACAGGGCCTGCTGGCCCGAATTTTAATACTCTTACGCGGCGCGCATAACTGGTTCAATTAAATTAACGATTGCAAGATGCATGAATGAGTCGAAGACATTTTAAAGAGCCGAAGTGGCAGATTTTCTCGAGTTTAACATTAACGACGAAATAGGTCGTTACATATTGGTAGGTATCTGATGTATCGTGAAATTGTGGAACTTCGATACCTTTTTACGAGAAGTTTTACTTGTTTTTAGGCAAGTATGTGTTGTTTTGATGTGTTTTTGTTGTGTTTCAGGTAAATCATCGAGTTAAGGTTCAGGAACTAAAAGTTACTAAATTTGCACAGAAGTTGACTTTCACGGTCCGTACAATATTATACGAACTGTGTCTGTGGTCGTATTAAAGAAAGACAAGGCAACAGAATGTCAAAGTTTGAAGATACTGATGTTATATCCTGTATTTTATACGTTGGAATATTTTAAGTTGGTTGCGACAAGTTAAGAACAAGGCTATTTTTCGACTTTGTTTTAAGGCATAAGTTGCTTATGATTTTATTGGTATGGAGTATTAAGGAATTTGGGGTTAAAAGTAAATTATGGAAAGTTGAACATTTCATGAAAATTTGGGGCTAGAAGTTGAAATAATTTTTCATGAAATAAGGCCTAAGTGGCCGGCCAAGGGGAAGTGGGCCATAGGCCACATGGAAGCATTATATATGTAATATTAGATGACTAATTCATCACATTTTTCATCATTCTCCACTTTAGAAAAATCAAGAAACTTGGAGAAAAACCAAGAGGGCCATTCGGCCATGGAAGCAACCGAACAAGACCATGGAAAATTTATCAACAAAAAATATTTTTCTCAAGCATTTCAACTCCTTAGAAGGTGCATAACAACATGGAGTGGTTGTTGGGGTAGCAAGAACAAGTAGAAGTGCAAGGCACAAACCATAGCCAAGTGAAGAACTAGGTGAAAGAGGTGAGGTTCAATCTTTATTTTCATATGTTATGCATGGTTTGTGTATGTTGTGGAGTGTGGAAATGAATGAAAATCATGAAATTGATGCATGTTGATGTTGGCCGTATAGGGGCTGTTTTTTGGTAGGTTATAGCGAATTGATTTTACTTAGTATTTTGGTTGTTGTTGTCATGGATTATGTGATGAGAATGAAGGCATTGAATGATTCAAGTTGAAGTTGTAATTGTTGTGTTATGGCCGTGTATAGGTAGTGTGGTGTAGGAGTGAAGAACTAATTTTATTTAGTGTAATTTGGTTGTTGTGTTGTGGATTATGTGATGGAAATGAAAGTATTAGATGATACAAGTTGAAGTTGGGACCGTTTGTGAGTTGATGTAGAAGTTAGTATATTGGTAAAATAGTTTCTTGCATTTACATGAATGATATTGTAATACGTGGTTGTGGATATAGTTTATGAATTTGGCGGAAAGAAATGTATTGTTGTTGATTTCTTGAACTTGGAAGGTTTCGGGTTGCATGGTGTATTGGATGGGCTGATTTGAATACTTTGCGGATTATTTGAAATGTTCTTGAATCGTGTTTGAATGGTTTTGGATTAGTACTTGAATGTGAGATCATTGGCATTGGCTTGATTGTATGTAGTTAAATTGAATGTAAATGGAATGCCATCGAATTATGTGGATGAAGGTTACTAATGTTAGAATGCGTCTCGAATTAATTGTTGATGTTGTTTATATGGTTGTTGGTATTGTTGTTGGAGATTTGGCCGAGTTGAATTCTAAGCGAACGAGTTATGTAAAGCTTATCCTTCTTTTCTTTTGGCATGTCCTAGATGTAAGTAAGTTATGATATGTTATAAGCCTTGGGGGTAACTCTATTCTTAGAGTCCGAATATGTTTACGATTCTTATTTGCCTCTTGATGTTGACATTATACATATGGTCGGACTATGGTCCTTAAGTCTTATGTATGATTGAATTTCAAAAAAAAAAAAAAAAAAAAAGAGAGAAATTTTTTTTGTTCTTAAAAGATCCTATGTCTAAAAATATCCGTAACTTTCATAGACAGAACCGGATGGCTTTGATATGCTCATAAGTGATCCTATAACGTATAAGGCCCGTAACTTTTATAGGCGGTCCCGGATTGATTTGACATATGACTGTGATCCCTACGGTCTTTTGATATGCTTATGATGTTTATTATGCTTCCGAGTGGCGTCCGAATGATATTTGAGGTAACTTTTGTCCCAATTTTCAAATGACGATTCATTTAGCTCACTTCATTGAGTCTTTGTAAACGACTTATGTGCATATGGTTTCTCACTACTCTGCTCGTGCCAAGCTCAATGTGTCTTTCAATCGCGTCCGGGCCAGGGCATGTATTCGTGCAACTCCGCCGCATTACTCACCACGTCCCTCACTAGAGGGCCGGGGCACGTTATATGTATATATATATATATATATATATATATATATATATATATATATATATGATGATATGATGATACGGGAGGCGGCCGGATGGCATATGATGACTTTATTCACCGCGTCCCTCACTAGAGGGCGGGCACGTTATATGTACATGATATGATGATTTTACTTACCGCGTCCCTCACTAGAGGGCCGGGGCACGTTATATGTATATGCATCTGATGATTTTACTTACCGCGTCCCTCACTAGAGGGTCGGGGCACGTTATATCTATGCATACGTACAAGATGATTTTCTAACTATGTTTTTCAGTTCTATAATGAATTTGACATGTTATTGATACACATGCTTTATGTTACAAAGGCAAGTCTTAAGATCTTTTGTACCCTTATTTCAAGACGATCTTATTTATCGTATTTAATGCTTTACATACTCGTACATATTCCGCATCGACCCCCCTTTCTTCGGGCTGCGTTTTTCATGCCACGCAGGTACACAGATGAGTAGAAGATGTTAGAAGAGGATGTTCCAGCTGGATTGGCGGGCTCCATTTTCTCCCGAAGTGTTGCCGAGTCAGAGTGCTTTGTTATGGTATCTGGAGTTATGTTAGAGACTTTGCAGACACTGTCGTGTATATAAGATGTCAGTTTTGTAAGCGGCTATGTAAGCCGATGTATCATTATGCATTGTGTTACAAACTCCATATGTTTACAGATTTTACTTGATTGGAAAAACATGTTTTTCTGAGAATCGTACATTATGTATTCATGTCATGATTTAAGGGCCCAGTAGGATTATAGGTATTACGATAGTCAGTGGGTTCGCTCGGCCCTAAGTAAGGGTCGGGTGCCCATCATGCCCTATCGAAAATTAGGGTGTGACAAATTGGTATCAGAGCGATTCGTCCTAGGGGTTGTCTGCAAGAAGTCGTGTCCCGGCAGAGTCCTGTTTATGGTGTGAAGCCAGCCACATTTATAAACAGGAGGCTACAGGGCATCTAGGGTGGTTACTCTTCTTTCACCTCTTAGATCATGCCATAGAGCCAAGTCATAGGAAATGGGATTTCTTGTACTAACCTTCGATTTCGGCAGAAGAATGACATCGACCGAAGAAGGTGACTGACGATATTGGAAGTTACCAAGCACGCAGGTAAGCAAAGGTACGAAAGGTATATGTCGAGTACGGTATTGACACGATTGAAGTGTAAAGTTGAAAACTGAAAGGGAAAGTAAACAAGAAAGTGTAACAGGTGCAGCTTGAGTTGGACGTACGAGGTAAGTTAATCATTTTCATACTATTGTTGATACTGGGAGCCCCCGTGTGGCCGTGATATGATATGATATATATATATATATATATACATGTGTGATGGCCCCGTGAGGCATTGTTGGTATTTCTCGTGCAAGTTTTGAGATAGTGTAAATACAGAGGAAACTCTGCCGAAATTTTTCTGGAAATGCTACGAGAATAAGATATAAGTTTGGAATATGTTTGGGAAAGGCCGTACCAATAGTAACGATGGTATTTGACTGAGCCGTGAGTATGGCTGCCCTGTAGGAATAAGTTAACTGTGGAATGGGTGATGATAGTAGTAAATAGGAGGTCGATGGGGATATGGTAAAAAGGAATTTGGAACGGACTTGTGATACTAAGAGATGATTTAGAAAGAACTGGTAGGCTCGGATAGAGTGATATATTGAGGCATCGACTGAATTGATGAGTAGGAGAAAAATATGATGGGATTATAGTTAAAGGAAGTAATGATACGATTAAGACAAGAGTATGAAGGAAAATGAATTGTGAAGGATAGGAATGTATCGGTAAGACAGCTGATGAGACGTGTTGTGAGGACGTTTTGGAATATGTTAAGATCTCAACTTACCCGCATTATGTGACGAGGGTCATGCGGTGAGGTGGACGCGATCGTACTAGCATAACGCATCGAACTTTATTAAGGTTTCAGGTTAAGCGTCTCAAAGGTGAGAGAAATTCTAGGATGGGTGACCTCTGCGGGAAGTTTTCTGAAAGTCTTACAAATTCAGACGTAAGAGGCAAATGAGAAGCTAGACTAATCTAAAGAAAAATTAGAATCTACGGAGCGGGCAGAAACCATAAGGGATCGCGTAGGACAGGAAGATTAGGTTGATGAAGGGAAAGAATTAACGAAAAGAAGGAATAAGGAGAAAGCGAAACAACAGTGTAGTGATAGGTTATAACGGGTACGACGGAGGACACGAGCGTCATGAGTGACGGGACTGTGAAAGACCAGGATACGTTTAGACGTGGGTGAACAGGATACGTTTTGAAAATGAGAGAAGGATTATGTAGGAGTAGTGTGTTCTGAATGACACAGAGATAGCATAAGATTCCTCGTGCGCAGAATAAAAGATAGGTATAAGCGGGAGAAATGACAGGGGGATACCAAAGGAAACACCCGAGATAGGTTGGGATAAAGATAAAATTCCAAGAGGATTTTGGGTACTTATCGTCGGAATGAAAGTACTGCCTAATTGATGTTGGAAATAAGGACATGAGGCAAAGTATAAACAGATAATGGCATAAGTAGACCCCTAAAGGGGGGAAGCAGGTGAGAGATATGCAAGTGTAAGATGGAGACAATCGATACTATAATATATTTGATACGGATGCCTGGGCACCAGGTAAGACTCCTTGCGGAAACAAGTTAGTAAGATCTAAAAGCCAGCCAAAGGGGTAGAAGCGAGGATGGTGATTGAGATAGTGCTGAGAATTAATTTTGGAGATTTCAAATGACACGACATTGGAGAGCGAATGCTTAAAAAGGGAGAGAGTACGACAAGTGAATGATAACGAATAACTTACAGAAACATTGTGAGAGGTAACACTGCAATGCTGGATTAGAGGTTAAAATGTGGGCAGTAGAGTTATTCGCTAATGATACTGCGACCTATAAGTAGTAAGGGAGAAAGATGAAAAACCTCCTATAGCAGGGAGTGAGAACATCAAAGGAGTAAATAAAGGAAGGGAAAAGAGAAAGACAGGACATGGCTATGGTTGGACCAAAGACCTATCCTGATGCCGGTTGTAAGATAAGAGAGGCGAAGTCAAGTAAAACATAAGAATTAGTGAAGCCACGCTAAGGTAATTTTTGGGCTAATTTGAGCACCTTTGTATATCCGTGTAAAGATTGCGACAACATATGTGACAGGAAAGTTGAGAGCAAGATCTGAGTGAAGAGACGATAGAAAGGTTTGAATTAAAGATAAAGAGATGACATGGGATTATGTGCCGAGAATGATACAAGCTGAGTAAAGGGAGGGTTATAAGACGACCTAAGCAAGGTGTAATGAGATTCGACAAGAAGGGGAAGTTTAACTCGAGATATATATTGAACCCTATTACATGGTTCGTAAGGTAAGAAGGTTACTGTTATATCCCGTATTTTGAACAACGGGACAACATGAGTGAATTATGATAAGTTGGGGACAAGACTATCCCGAGAGACGAAGTAGAGACTTTTGTATGTTTTAAAGGCTTAAGTTGTGTATGATTTTATTGACATGGAAATGTTAAGGAAACATTTGGGGTCAAATTCCATTTTTGGAAAGTATGCTATTTTTGGAAAGTGTATTATTATATGAAAAAAAAAAAAATTAAGGGACCATGTGGCTGGCCACCTTGGTGTGGGCCATGGCCACATGGATGATCATACATGGTATTAAAAAGGATGACTTAGTCATCTTATTCCACACTTCAACACTTAGAAATTTCAAGAAAAATCAAGAAGCTTGAGGAGGAGAAAAAGAAGGGCCTATTCGGCCAAGCCCTTGCAAATTCAAGACAAGAATTAGGCCCTCAAAAAAATAATTTCTTCAAGCAAACCTACTAATTGAAGGGTGCTTAGTAACGTGGGAGTGTTGTTAGAAGCGATAGACTACTCGTTTTCATCCTCACAACTTTAGGCAAGTTGAGAAGTTGTGAAGAAAGGTGAGATTAATCTTGTGTTTATGTGTTATGGATGGTTTATATGTGTTGTAGTATGCTAAAATGGAAGAAATTCATGAAAAATTTGCATGGGGAGTGGAGGCCGTGTATATGGGGTTTGGCCGTGGGTTGTAGTGTGAAGAAAAGAATGAAAATCATTCATATGTGTGTGTATGGTGTTGGCCGAAAATGGTCCTCTTTGTGTGTTTAGAATGAACAAATTCTAGTTAGTATTCTAGTTATCGTCGTTTTGGATTCTATGATGAAAAATGCAAGTTTAATTAATCAAAGTGATGTTGTGTTGGTTATGGGTTGATTTTTTTGGAAGTTAATGCGAATTTATGTAATTTTTGTAATTATGGAAGTGACATTGTTAATGTGTGGATTTATTGGGTAATTCACGAATTTGGGAGAAAGAAATATGGGGTAGTGCCCTCGGGTTTGGGGAGGAATTCGGGTGAGTTGGAGAGTTGTTTGGGTTGTTTGGAAAATTGCGTGAATTGTTTAAAGCGTTCTTGAATATTGTTTGAATGGTGTTGGATTAGTAATCGAATGTATAAACGTTGATTTTAGTTTGAATGTAAGTAGTTGAAGTGAGTATATTGGAATATTATGAATGTTGTTGAAGTTATGTAAAAAGAGCTACTAATGTTAAAATGCATTTTGAATTGATTATTGATGTTGTAGTTTGGTTGTTGGTGTTGTTGTTGATGAATTTGCCGAGTTGAAATCTCGGTTGGTGTATTGTATTGGAAAATGCTGCCCAAATTTCTGTAGAATTTGATGTTCGTTTGGAATTGAATGCCTAAATGCTTATGGCTAATGTTTGGTATATTTGCATTATGTAGATCTTGGAGTATCCGAGACTTGAGGCTTGACTTAGTGTCACGACCCAGCCCCGTGGCCGCAACTGGCGTCCTATTTGGACACCCAAACGGACTTTCATATCATATCATCATAATTTATCCCAGCTCAGATATCGTATTCCTCATTTTAAACAGAAGTGAAAATAAATGCCAACTTAAGCGGTCGCGCATACAAATGTCATATCAAAGTCAGAAGAGCGGCGGAATGTACATCGCCGAACATATATACACATATGCAAACGTATGGGCCACTATGGCCCCCACGACCAAACGGGACCGCATTAAGATACAAATCACATACAAAACAAACACACATAGGGCCTCGACCCACATATATGACAACGTGCCCCTACGGTACTCGAACGAAACATATGACGGGACGTGGCCCCGCCGTACCCGTATAGTCCAAATATACAGAAGCATATACATGGCAAAAGCATAGATACCAAAAGATGGGCTCGGATCAAAAAGGAGCAATCCAAGATAACGGTGTGTAGGCCTACACGCGCATCACTTGAACGTATATCCGCACTGCGGCATGAAACGTGACCCCGAAGAAAGCGGGGTCAAGACGAAGGAGGTGCCCAGTATATAAAGCATAGAGTACGAAATCCAAACCACCAGTGAAATCGAGTACAGAGAGAAAATACCAAATCAAGTATCAAAACCCGTACTAAAACATATGTATATAATACAAATCCGAATCATGCATAACGCTCGGAATGTGGCCACCACCCGACGCCGGTGCCACAACACAAGATACTCCAGAAGGTTTCAAATCTCCGTACAACTCCGAACATAACACATCATCACACACACATCATATCATAAGCCATATCACATCATAACTCCATATACGGTAACCGGCCCTATGACGAGGTCTCGGAAACCGCAACACAGCATACTACCGAATTTATCATAAGGCGCACGATCACAAAGCCGGCCCGGGATCTGGCGAACGATATCATAATAACATGCACGAGCAAAGTAGTGAGAGACTAATGCAATTTACAAGTAAGACATTTGTAAAGACGTAGCATGAACATATGGCGACAATTTAGGCAAAGTATGTTTAAGTAATTGAGCAATATGGAATCGTCTCACAAAAGTATTTCTACAATCGGATTCATAGTTCAAATACATATTAGAACGTACTCGAGTCATTAGAACATCGTTCTTTAATATTTATAATCATACGCTAAAGTCTCTTTTAACGTCATGCCAAATAAGTCGAATAGGACATTTGAAGAAGATCTCGGGGCTAGTGGGCCCACCTCCGTCAAATCAAGGTGGCATACATAATTTTACAAACATTAGACCCTATGGAAGCATCCATGAAAGTTTCAGAGCAATCTGAGTTCGTTTGGGAAGGTTACGGAAGTTTTAACATCTTTCCAACGAACATAAGAAATATAGTTCAATTATCCTGAATGAATAGTACCAAAAATCAAACTCGGATTTCCGTGAGCAAAATTGCCTCCGAGACACGAATCCAAGCCTAATACACCTAATACATGCCAAAAGAAGGAAAGGGTGAGCTTTACATACCTTACGTGCATCTCACGCTCACTTCAACTCAAATCCCGTTTCACCCAGAACCTACAAATGGTCACATTTACCAATTTACTATTCATAAGGCTTAAAATTTCAACCTTAACCAATTCTTGTCTATAAAAATTTGGGCAGCATCTCCCTATATATACAACATCCCCGAGATTCAAACTCGGCCAAAACAACAACAACCATACCAACAACAATATAATTAACATTAACCATCGACTAGAAACGCATTCTAGCGTAAATAGTCTTATTTTCCAAATAATGCAACCACTCCAAATCTAACTTTGCATTTATAAGTCAATATCAATATTTTCATATTCAAATACTAATTTATGATCATTCAAACATAAGCCAAAAATATTCCAAGCCTTATAGCCACTATTCAACAATTCCATATTCCATCCAAAATTCCTATATGTGCAACAAAACCATCCCAACACATTTTCTACTCACTAATTCATCACCAACAACAATAATCTACACTTAAACAACATCATTATCTTAATATCATAAAATCACATTAATATGACATAATTCTCTACATTCCATTTTCGTGCCAACTTAACCCCTATAATCTTCATTTACATTGTAAAGATCACAACAACACAACTAACATGTTAAACAAAATAAATCCATCATTATTCATCACCAATATACCACACGGCCAACATGGCAATTTTCCAACTTCATCCAATTTTCATTCAACTTTCATTTTCAATACAAACTCCACAATAACCATAACTAAAATACCACATAAAAATTGTCACGACCCAACCCCGTAGGCCGCGACTAGCGCCCGATCTGGGCTCTCGTACCCACCTATCATTAATACTCAGATCATAGCAGGCAAAGTAGAAACGTATACATACGTAAAGGTACCCGTAAAACATATCACACATATATATATATATATTTTACGTACATAGCCATAACCCACGTACATATCCACGGTGCCTCTAAACCGAATAACGAAATCATATGACGGGACGGGGCCCCGTCGTACCCCCGAATAATAATATACATATGCATCGACGAAAATATATACCAAAAATATATAAGCTCCGGAAGAAGGAGCACTCCCGTAAAGCGACGAAAATATATACCAAAACAGAATAGATGGCCTAAGCAGGTGGATCCTCAAACTGGGCGTCAGTACCTGCGGGCATGAAACGCAGCCCCCGAAGAAAGGGGGTCAGTACGAAATAGGTACTGAGTATGTAAAGCAGGATTACAGAAACATAATAACAAATCACAGAAAATAAATATGATTTACAAAATATCAAAATATTTGTCAAAAATTAAAATCATGCAAAGGCTCTTAGAACGATGGTCGCCCGCCCGTCGATGGCGCCATACCACAAGCATCACACCGTAAAAGTTTCATATCTCCGTAACCCGACATATCCCCGTAACACAACATAGCCAACCATAACACCATACACAAGCATAACACCACATATAAACGGGACCCGGCTCTCTAGCGAGGAGCTCGGCGAACCGTAACACAGCATCACACCGGAATATATCATAACGCGCACGAAACATAACCGGCCCGGGATCCGGTGAACGAGGCAATAACCATAAGCACGAGCGGAGTCGTGAGTAACCATATGCATCAAAATCATAATCAATACTCATTAAGTAAATAAGAAATCCATATGTGGAAGTCATAGTGAAGATAATATTAAATTTTTCCGAAAATCCATAAAGGTAGCATAGAAAGGCCGCGGGCCCCACGGACGGGTGCCGACCCCCATCCGAGCCCGACTACGAGGGTTAGGGGAGAGTTATGCCTTATGAACTTACATATTATGTTTTGGGGCGTTCCGAGCTCGTATGCAAAAGTTACGGACGTTTGAAGTTCGGGACCTCTTTGTAGTCAAAATTTTCATAAGTCTTTTGAAAACTCATTTATTTGAAAGCTTAAGAACCTTACATTGAACACATTAAAGAATAAATCTTTAGGATCAAACAAGTACGTATCTAAGCTCGGATTTAAGAATGGAATAGCCCCGAGACGCGGGTCATAGCCTAATAGCACTAGGACATGCCAAAGGAAAGAAAGCGACGCCTTACATACCTCTTTCGATCGCAAGACAAATCAAGCCTCAACCCTCGGCAACTCCAAGATCTACATAACGCAAAGTATATTAACATTAGCCATACGCATTTAGGCATTCAATTCCAAACGAGCATTAGATTCTACAGAAATTTCGAAAAGCATTTCCCCCGTAAATGCACCAACCCCGAGATTCCAACTCGGCTAATTTCAACAACAACCCAACAAGAAACCAAACCACAACATTAATAGTCGATTCACAATACGTTCCAACATTAATATTCAATCCCAACATATTCTAACGCTAAACACATATTGCTATATACTTAGAGGCATTCCAATATAGTCAACTAACTTCGTGAAATCAATTTAATATTAACGCTCATACGTTCAACTACTAATCCGAACCCATTCAAACCATATGCAATAACACTTTAAGCAATTCATACAATTTTTCCAACAATCCAAACATTGTTCCATTGTACCCGAAATTGCCCCTAAACCCGAGGACAACATCAAATACACTCTTCTCTTCCAAATTCATAATTTACATCATTAATCCACACACTAACAATGCAATATTCATAAATGCAAAAATTACATAAAATCACATAAATTCCCAAGTCATCCCATAACCAACATAACATTATTCTAAGTCATCAAACTTGCATTTCTCCTTATAAAATCCATAACGACGATAATGAAAATACTAACGACAATTCGTTCATTCACAATTACACAAAAGAAGGCCATTCGGCCAACACCATTTCCACACCTAGGGATGATTTTCATTCTTTTCTTCACACCACAACAATTAAAACATGCTAACTAACATTAATACATGACTTATACTTCAACACACATACACATGGCCAAACCTACCATGCACGGCCAAACTTCAACTTTCCTCCTAACATGAATTTCTTCCATTTTAGCATACCACAACACATATAAACCATTTATAACACAAGAAAACAAGATTAAACTCACCTTTCTTCTTCAACTTCTTAACTTGACCAAAGTTGGTCGTTAGAGAAAACGAGCGAACTATTGTCCGAAACAACAACTCCACGTTACTTAGCACCCTTGAATTAGCAAGTTTGCTTGAAGAATTTATTTTTTTGATGGATGAAATTTGGTCTTGTTTTTCTCCTCCTATGGCCGAAACCCCCTCTATTTTTGTCTCCAAATTTTTGTTCTTGATTTCTCTAGAATTTGTTAAGTGTAGAAGATGACTTAGTCATCTTTTATAATTCCACAACTTAAGTCCATGTGGCCATGGCCCACTTCCAAGTGGCCGGCCACCTTGCTCCATTTTTCTATTTTTTTTTTTTTTTTTGAATTTTCAACTTTCCCAAAATAGCCCACTTACTAAAAATGGAAAATTCCTCCAAGTGTTTCTTTAGCATTTTCAAGACATTGAAACCATACACAATTTAAGCCTTTAAAACAAACGAAAGTCTCTCGGGATAGCCTTGTCCCTAACTTCTCATAATTCACACAAGTTGTCCCGTTGCTCAAAATACGGGATATAACATCCTCCCCCCCTTTAGGACATTCGTCCTCGAATGTCAAATTAACCTTATGGTTTGTAAACAATTCGGGGGAGTTCTTTTATCGTCATTACATATAATTCATTAATCAATATAGTCAAATAAAGGAATTGAGATTACCTGTGGGCACCGGAAATAAGTGAGGATACTTCTTCTTCATCTGCTCCTCCGCTTCCCAGGTCATTTCCTCCCGATTATTATTCCGCCACAGCACCTTAACAGAGGCCACATCCTTGTTCCGCAACCTTTTTTTCCTGACGATCCAGTATAGCTACCGGCTGCTCTTCATAGGATAGTTCTTCCGTGACCTGGACATCCTCCACAGGAAATATTCTGGAAGGGTCACCAATGCACTTACGGAGCATAGAAACATGGAATACCGGGTGTACCGCTCCCAAATCAGCTGGTAGATCCAATTCATAAGCAACTTTGCCTATTCTCCGAACAATTTGATAAGGCCCGATGTATCTTGGACTGAGCTTCCCTTTCTTACCAAATCTCATAACACCTTTCATGGGCGATACCTTCAGGAATACCCAATCACCAACCTCGAACTCCAAGTGCCGACGTCGATTATCTGCATACGATTTTTGTCGACTTTGGGCCGCTAATAACCTTTCTCGAATAAGCTTTACTTTGTCCACCGCTTGCTGGATCATATCTGGACCAATTAATTGAGTCTCACCCACATCAAACCAGCCAATTGGTGATCCGCATTTCCGCCATATAAAGCCTCGTACGGTGCCATCTGGATACTGGAGTGGTAGCTATTATTATAGGCAAATTCAATCAATGGCAAGTGATCATCCCAGATACCTCTGAAATCGATAATACAAGCCCGTAACATATCTTCTAGTGTCTGGATAGTACGCTCGGCCTGTCCATCAGACTGAGGATGAAATGCTGTGCTAAGACTCACCTGGGTCCCCAATCCTTCTTGAAATGATCTCCGAAATTTGCCGTAAACCGAGGCACCTCCGTCGGAGATAATAGATACGGGAACTCCATGAAGCCTCACTATCTCCTTAATATATATCCGGCATAATCCTCACCGAATAGGTGGTCCCGATCGGGAGGAAATGGGCTGATTTTGTCGTACCGATCAACGATAACCCGATAGAATCATACCTCCGTGGAGTGCGGGGCAAACCGCGATGAAGTCCATATTAATTATTTCCCACTTCCATGTCGGTATCTCCATTTCCTGTAGTAGCCCACCGGGTTTCTGGTGCTCAATCTTGACCTGCTGGCAGTTTGGACACTGAGCGACGAATTCCGCGATATCCTTTTTCATGCCATCCCACCAGTACAGACATCTGAGGTCGTGGTACATTTTTGTAGCTCCCGGGTGAACAGAATAACGGGCATAGTGTGCCTCGCCCATAACCTGTCGTCGTAGATCTGCAACCCCAGGTACACATAATCTGCCCCTGTATAATAATACCCCATCCGATGAAACCTCGAACGGAGTCTTCTCTTTTCACGGCCGTGTCTCGATAATGCACCGAATAGGATCTTCATATTGGCGACGCTTAATTTCTTCCACAATAGAAGATTCAAAGAACTTCTCGAACGTAAATCCCAAAGATTTCCGCATTCGGCCAAACGGACTCCAAGGCTTGCCACCGATGAATTTCACGAACTATTTCTTTCTTTTCCGATGGAACATCCGCCAAGCCGCCCATAGATTTACGACCGAGAGCATCCGCGACAACATTGGCCTTCCCGGATGGTATAGAATATCAACATCATAATCCTTCAATGACTCTAACCACCGTCTCTCGCCGCAAATTAAGCTCTTTCGCTTAAAGATATATTGGAGACTCTTATGATCTGTATAGATATCAACATGGACGCCATATAGATAATGTCTCCACATCTTCAGGGCATGAATCACCGCTGCGAGCTCCAAATCATGAGTGGGATAATTCTTTTCATGTTTTCTAAGCTGTCGGGAAGCATATGCTATGACTCGGCCGTGCTGCATTAATACACAACCCAGGCCAACACCTGAAGCATCACAATAAATGACATACCCGTCTGGTCCCTCGGGAAGTGTCAGGACTGGAGCTGTAGTCAATTTCTCCTTCAACAACTGGAAGCTCCGCTCACAGGCATCAGTCCACTGGAATTTGGCTCCCTTCTGAGTTAGCCTTGTTAAAGGCGCTGAAATGGAAGCAAATTTCTCCACAAATCTTCTATAATAACCAGCCAATCCCAGGAAGCTACGTACCTCTGTCGGCGTTGTAGGCCGGGGCCAATTCTTCACAGCTTCGATCTTCTGGGTATCTACCCGAATACCGTCAGCTCCAATAATATGTCCCAAGAATGCCACTGATGTTAGCCGTAATTCACATTTAGAAAATTTGGCATATAGTTTCGATGTCGTAGTACCCCAAGAACTGTTCTCAGATGGTCCGCGTGCTCGTTCTCTGACCGAGAATAGACCAGAATGTCATCAATAAATACGATCACAAACATATCCAAGAACGGCCTGAATACCCGATTCATAAGATCCATGAATACCGCTGGAGCATTCGTCAGCCCGAAAGACATAACTCTGAATTCATAGTGCCCATACCGGGTCCTGAAGGCTGTCTTGGGAATATCTGCCTCCCGTACTCGCACCTGGTGATAACCAGACCGCAGATCTATCTTTGAAAAACATTTAGCTCCCTGCAACTGATCAAATAAATCGTCAATCCTGGGGAGGGGGTATTTATTCTTTATAGTTACCTTATTCAGCTGCCGATAATCAATACACATCACCGTCTTTCTTCCTCACAAATAATACCGGTGCTCCCCAGGGTGACGTGCTGGGTCGAATAAAGACCTTCTCAGAAGATCTCTCAGCTGCTCCTTTAATTCCTTTAGTTCTGCCGGTGCCATTCTGTACGGAGGAATAGATATGGGCTGAGTGTCTGGCAGCAGATCTATCGTGAATTCTATCTCCCGTTCAGGAGGAAGACCTGGAAGCTCGTCTGGGAATACATCCGGGAATTCATTTACCACTGGAACGGACTGAATATTCGGTGTTTCAGCTTTTAAATCATGTACGCGAACCAGATGATAAATATAACCTTTTCTGATCATTTTTCTTGCCTTGAGGTATGAAATAAACTTACCCCTCGGCGTTGCTGTATTACCTGCCCATTCTATAACCGGTTCACCTGGGAATTGGAAGCGGACTACTTTCTTTTGGCAATCAACATTAGCATAACACGAAGCCAACCAGTCCATACCCATAATAACATCAAATTCAATCATGTCTAGCTCTACCAAATCTGCCTTAGTGCAACGATCACGTACAATTATCGAACAATCTTTATATACCGTCTAGCGATAATAGAATCCCCTACCGGAGTGGCTACCTCAAACGGTTCTATTGGTTCGCATTTAATCCCAATTTTATCAAGCAATAAGAGGAGAAATATATGACAAAGTAGAACCAGGATCAATCAATGCATATACAGCTCGAGAGAAAACCAATAATGTACCTGTAACCACGTTAGGTGATGCCTCCTGGTCCTGACGGCTGGCTAAAGCATATATGCGGTTCGAAGGACCGCTAGAACTGGCTGCTCCGCCACGGCCTCTACCGCGGCCTGACGGTGCCGGTGTACCTCGCCCCGCAGGGCGCATAGCCACGGATGATGAAGATGAACCAACACCTGAACCTGTAGGCTGCGCCGCACCACCTGCACTACCCCCACGCGGGCAATCTCTCATAATGTGGCCCTGACGGCCACAAATAAAGCAAGCACCTGTAGCCCGATAGCACTCTCCAGGGTGGTACCTCCCACAGTAGGAACACGGAGGTCTAGGTGGCCTCAACTGACCGGTACCTCTCGCCTGTCTGTGAGCCCGAGGCCCTGGAGCTCTGACCCGCTCCCCGAATATCCAAGCACCGTCGGGTCTCCCCGCCCGTAGGCCGAGGGGGTGTACTCCGGCCGGGCCGGGAGGAATATCCGCCGTGCCGCCGCCGAGGCCGTCCGCCCTCGAGAATCCCCCGAATACCCGGCCGACCTAGCCCTCTCGGGCCGGCGCCTATCATAAGTCCCGTCGGCCGGCGCCCTCTCGTGCCGCTCCTCCATGCCCCGGGCATATGCCCGTACTCGTGCGATGTCCATGCCGGCCGAAAGGCCATCGACATACAGCTGTCAATCAAGTAATCATCCAGCCCCATAACAAACTGGTGCACTCTATCAGCCATGTCAGCTACAATATGAGGAGCGTATCTGGCTAAGGAATCAAACTCCAGGCTGTACTCTCGGACGCTCCTACCACGCTGCTTCAAATGTATAAACCTGTGTACCCTGGCTCGTCTGGTCTCTGGGGGTAGAAAATGGGCAAGGAAAGCCTCTGTGAACTCATCCCATACGGCTGGTGGCGCGCCCTCACCCCTGGACAGCTCCCACGACTCAAACCAATTGGCTGCTATATCGTGCAGCCGATACGACGCCAGCTCCACTGACTCAGTCTCGGAGGCCCTGATAAGTCGCAGCGTACGCCGCATCTCTCTGATGAACTCCTGAGGGTCCTCCTCGGGCTTTGACCCGAAGAACTCTGGCGGATTACAGGTCAGGAAATAACGAGCCCTCTGACTGTCACGTCCACCAGCATAATCATCTCCAGCTCCCCTCTCCGGACCGCCTCGCTACCGTCCGGTCAATAACCGAACAAAGCATCCCTCATGGCCCCGTCCTCCGCCCCCGGCCGAGGAGCCGGAGGCTCGGGCACTCGAACCGGGGAGCGGGCGGTGGAGCCGCCGCCTGTCCTGCCGCTGCTGCTGCTCTGTGCCCCTCTGATGGTGATGGGGTGGCCGAACTGGCCGACCGGGGCACAACCTCCGGCTCGAGCTGAGCACGGGCCCTGGTAACTCTCTGGGCCCTACTAGTCTCTCCCACAGCAGTAGACTTGCCCTTCTGGGCAGCTGTCGCCTTTCTCGGAGGCATCGCTGAAAACATAACAGATCGTTAGAAAAGAAGTCATCCTAATAACACCGCTCTATCGCACGATCTAAGATCAGAAAGAAAGACAAGATCCTAAATGTCCTGTAGCCTCCCGTTTATAGATGTGGTGCACAACACACCGATAAACAGGACTCTACTAGACACGGCCTGTGGACATTCCGAGGACGAACCGCTCTGATACCACTTTTGTCACGACCCAACCCCGTAGGCCGTGACTAGCGCCCGACCTGGGCACCCGTACGTACTAAAATCCCAAAAATAGTAACTCAAATATTTAAAAAAAATTTGGGCAGAGTTTCCTCTGTTTTTCTTACTAACCAAAATTAACTCCGCACGCGTAAAATACCAACAAAGGCCACACGGGGCCAACATATCCATATACACATATATAGGCGAGCCGGCAAGGCCGCGTGGCGGGTGAACCGCCCCGTAACATATCACATATACATATACCGTACGTACATAGCCATAACCCACGTACATATCCACGGCCTCTAAAACGAATAACGAAATCATATGACGGGACGGGGCCCCGTCGTACCCCCCCGAATAATAATATACATATGCATCGAAGAAAATATATACCAAAATATATAAGCTCCGGAAGAAGGAGCACTCCCGAAAGCGAGAATAGATGGCCTAGGCGGTGGATCCTCAACCGGGCGTCGGCCTGCGGGCATGAAACGCAGCCCCCGAAGAAAGGGGGTCAGTACGAAATAGGTACTGAGTATGTAAAGCAGGATTACAGAAACATAATAACAAATCACAAAAATAAATATGATTTACAAAATATCAAAATATTTGTCAAAAATTAAAATCATGCAAAGGCTCTTAGAACGATGGTCGCCCGCCTGTCGATGGCGCCATACCACAGCATCACACCAGAAAGTTTCATATCTCCGTAACCCGACATATCCCCGTAACACATCATAGCCAACCATAACACCATACACAACATAACACCAAATATAAACGGAATCCGGCTCTCTAGCGAGGAGCTCGGCGAACCGTAACACAAAGATCACACCAGAATATATCATAACGCGCACGAAACATAACCGGCCCGGGGTCCGGTGAACGAGGCAATAACCATAAGCACGAGCGGAGTCGTGAGTAACCATATGCATCAAAATCATAATCAATACTCATTAAGTAAATAAGAAATCCATATGTGGAAGTCATAGTGAAGATAATATTAAATTTTTCCAAAAATCCATAAAGGTAGCATAGAAAGGCCGCGGGCCCCACGGACGGGTGCCGACCCCCATCCGAGCCCGACTACGAGGGTTAGGGGAGAGTTATGCCTTATGAACTTACATATTATGTTTTGGGGCGTTCCGAGCTCGTATGCAAAAGTTACGGACGTTTGAAGTTCGGGACCTCTTTGTAGTCAAAATTTTCATAAGTCTTTTGAAAACTCATTTATTTGAAAGCTTAAGAACCTTACATTGAACACATTAAAGAATAAATCTTTAGGATCAAACAAGTACGTATCTAAGCTCGGATTTAAGAATGGAATAGCCCCGAGACGCGGGTCATAGCCTAATAGCACTAGGACATGCCAAAGGAAAGAAAGCGACGCCTTACATACCTCTTTCGATCGCAATACAAGCCAAGCCTCAACCCTCGGCAACTCCAAGATCTACATAACGCAAAGCACATTAACATTAGCCATACATATTTAGGCATTCAATTCCAAACGAACATTAGATTCTACAGAAATTTCGAAAGCATTTCCCCGTAAATGCACCAACCCCGAGATTCCAACTCGGCTAATTTCAACAACAACCCAACAAGAAACCAAACCACAACATAATAGTCGATTCACAATACGTTCCAACATTAATATTCAATCCCAACATATTCTAACGCTAAACACATATTGCTATATACTTAGAGGCATTCCAATAAAGTCAAGTAACTTCATACGGCCAAATTGACATTAACGCTCATGCGTTCAACTACTAATCCGAATCCATTCAAATCATATGCAATAACACTTTAAGCAATTCATACAATTTTTCCAACAATCCGAACATTGTTCCATTGTACCCGAAATTGTCCCCAAACCCGAGAACAACATCAAATACACTCTTCTCTTCCAAATTCATAATTTACATCATTAATCCACACACTAACAATGCAATATTCATAAATGCAAAAATTACATAAAATCCACATAAATTCCCAAGTCATCCCATAACCAACATAACATTATTCTAAGTCATCAAACTTGCATTTTCCTTATAAAATCCATAACGACGATAACGAAAATACTAACGACAATTTGTTCATTCACAATTACACAAAAGAAGGCCATTCGGCCAACACCATTTCCACATATAGGGATGATTTTCATTCTTTTCTTCACACTACAACAATTAAAACATGCTAACTAACATTAATGCATGACTTATACTTCAACACACATACACATGGCCAAACCTACTATGCACGGCCAACTTCAACTTTCCTCCTAACATGAATTTCTTCCCTTTTTAGCACACAACAACACATATAAACCATTCATAACACATAAAACAAGATTAAAACTCACCTTTCTTCTTCACTTCTTAACTTGACCCAAGTTGGTCGTTAGAGAAAACGAGCGAGCTATTGTCCGAAACAACAACGCCACGTTACTTAGCACCCTTGAATTAGCAAGTTTGCTTAAAGAATTTATTTTTTTGATGGATGAAATTTGGTCTTGAAAATCATGGACATGGCCGAAACCCTCTTGGTTTTTGTCTCCAAGGTTTTTCTTGATTTCTCTAGAATTTGTTAAGTGTAGAAGATGACTTAGTCATCTTTTATAATTCCACAACTTAAGTCCATGTGGCCATGGCCCACTTCCAAGTGGCCGGCCACCTTGCTCCATTTTTTCTTTTTTTTTTTTTGAATTTTCAACTTTCCCAAAATAGCCCACTTACTAAAAATGGAAAATTCCTCCAAGTGTTTCTTTAGCATTTTCAAGACATTGAAACCATACACAATTTAAGCCTTTAAAACAACAAACGAAAGTCTCTCGGGATAGCCTTGTCCCTAACTTCTCATAATTCACACCAACAACCAAACCAACAACAATACCAATAACATCAACAATTGAATTAAAAACGCATTCTAACATATATTGTCTTCCTTTCCACATAACAATCAACTTCCAAAACTTCACACTTTCAAATCAATATCAACATTTTCATATTCATGCATTAAATTAAAATCATTCAAACATAGGCCAAGAACATTCCAAGCAATCTATACAATATTCAACGATTCCATATTCTACCCGAAATTCCTACATACACAATAAAACTACCAATCATTTTCTACTTTCATATTCATGATCAACAACAACAATCTACACTTTCACAACTTCATTTCCATAATATCATAACATCATACTAAAATGACATAATCTTTCTACAATCCATTTCAATGCCGACTTAAACCATTTAGCCTTCATTTACATTATAAGGGTCACAACAACACAACTAACATACTAAACCAAATTAATTCATTTTCCTCTCAACACCCTACAAACACGCAACGGCCGAACCAACATTTCCAACTTCAACCAAATTCATTCAACTTTCATTTCCAATATGAAATCCACAATAACCACAACTAGAATACTACATAAAATTCAACTCATCTTACTATACAACAATGCATACACACGACCACATACACATATGCACACCCACCATGCAAACTTCTATATTTCCATAAATTCTACTCATTTCTACATATTGCAACATAAACAAACTTTCCATAACATATAAAAGTAGATGAATTCTTACCTTTTTCTTCAACTTCAAAAGCTAAGGTTATAAGTTTGCAACAAAGAGGATTCTCTTGCTTCAACAATTATACCACGTTGAAGAAGACCTTCAAATTAGTAGGAATACATGAAGAAAGAATTTTTGGATCAAAGTTAGATGGCTTCATTTTTTTTTTTCTTTCTTTTCTTGTTGGCCGAATAGGCCTTTAGTTTTCTTGCTCTTCTTCTTTTGTTTTTCTCCTTCTCAATTTCTCTTGAATGATCTAATGATAAGGACCCCTTTTCCATTTAATTAGCACATGGATTTTTAAGTGTCATGGTCTTGGGCCATAATACTATGGCCGGCCACCCCAACAAATTTGGGCTTCTTTTTCTCTTTTTTTTTTTTGTGACTTTTTCCTAGCCCAATCACTTGCGGATCATATTTTGTAATTCATGAAACCATTTCCAAATTTCCAATTTTGCCCCTCACCTTCCTCGATATTTCCGTCTCCATAACTCCTATAACCAACTTGTGTGCTAATCAAGGTTGAGATGTAGGCTTGCACTCCACCTCCCGCAATTGCCTTGAATTACCCGAATGCACAAAATGCGGGATATAACAAAAATTCAACTTATCCCAACTACACAACATAGCACATATACACGGCCACATGCACACATGCACACCCACTTTGCAAACTTCCATATACTACAACACAAACAAACCTTCATAACATAATAATAAGGGATTAATTCTTACCTTTTTCTCCTTGGTTCTTCACTTGTCCAAAGTGTGAGATTGATGAAACTAATGCTCAATCTTCCAAAACAACTACACCAAGTTGTAGAGGAGCCTTGAATTAGTAGGAATATAACAAGAAAATAATTTTTGGAACAATATTTTGAGGGGTGATTTTCCCCTTGTCTTGGCCGAATGGCTTGTTGTTGTTGTTCTTATTTTCTCTTGTTTTTCTCCTTCTATTCTTTGTCTTGAAAGTTCTAAGGGGTTTAATGAATAATTGCCCCTTTATATTATTTCCTCACATGATCAAATTATATGGGCTTGGATATTTTTTTCCATTTTCTTCAAGCTATGGCCGGCCACCCCTTTTGGGTTGGGCTTGGCTTGCTTATTTTTTTGTAAATTTTTCAAGCCCAATTATTTTTTCCATATTTTTGCTAATCCATGAAATCAATTTTCAAAATTTCAATTTTGCCCTTAGTCTTTTCCAATATTTCCACGCCTAAATTTTTCATAACCAACTTATATACCAAACAAGCTCAATACATTACATTGTCCTTAATTTGTCTCAAAAATCCCAAGGTGTCCAAAGGTGTAAAATACGGGTTATAACATCCTCTCCCCCTTTATAACATTCGTCCTCGAATGTTAGATTAGCTTTATAAGGCCTTATAAGCATAGCGGGGGAGTTGGAAAGCAAATATAAATCACTTATTCATCAACGTAACGAATCTAAAAATTTAGCTTACCTGCAGGTGTAATGAACAAATGAGGATATTTCTTATTCATGCCGTCCTCTGCTTCGCAGGTCATTTCTTCCCGGTTATTATTTCGCCACAGGACTTTCACAGAAGGCACATCCTTGGTGCGCGAATCTCTTTCCGATAAGGATAGCTACGGGTTGCTCTTCATAAGACAAGTCTTCGAATATCACTCGGGAAGGATCACCAACACATTTACGGAGCATGGATACATGAAATACCGGGTGTACCGCTCCAATCGGATGGTAAATCTAGCTCATAGGCGACCTCGCCTATCTTTCGAATAATGTACGGCCCGATATACCGCGGGCTAAGCTTACCCTTTTTACCGAATCTCATTACACCCTTCATAGGCGATACCTTCAGAAATACCCACGCCAATTTCGAATGCTAACGGTCGGCGTCGTTTATCAGCATAAGATTTCTGGACTGCGGGCGCCAAAACGCTCCCGGATATTTCATTTATCAACGGCTTGCTGAACTACATCCGGCCCAATTAATTTAGTTTCGCCCACGTCGAACCAACCAATTGGAGATCTGCACTTCCTACCGTATAGAGCTTCGTATGGTGCCATCTGGATGCTGGAATGATAACTATTATTATAAGCAAATTCAATAAGCGGTAAATGGTCATCCCAGCTACCTTTGAAATCAATAACATCCGCAACATATCTTCCTTTAGTGCGCTCGGCATATGTCCGTCGGATCGAGGATGAAATGCCTACTAAAACTCACTATGAGTCCCCAATCCAGCGGGCACCTTATATATATATATATATATATATATATATAATATATATATATATAATATATATATATATGTCACGACCCAACCCCGTGGCCGTGACTAGTGCCCGAGTTGGACACCCAAACGCATTCATCAAAATTCGAATCACACAAGTTCGACGCGTATACAAATATCAAACGCTATCTCAAACACATCTCAAACTCAAACACATATATATCGAGAGCCGACAAGGCTAACTGATGGCACATCGGCCCAAAACATATAATATACAAACTCATCCGTACAGGGTAGGCACACAACCCACATATACGTCTACAGACCTCTAAACAAACCAACAGACTAACAGAATCATATGACGGGACAGGGCCCCGCCGTACCCCTGAACACACACACACATATGCAACGAACGAGTATATACCAAGATGTAGGCTCGGGATAAAAGGAGCACTCCAAACACGGCGGGGATAGGTCTCCTAAAGGCGGCGGATCGCCAAGCGGGGCGTCCGTACCGCGGGCATGAAACGCGACCCCGAAGAAAGGGGGTCGGTACGAAATATGTACCGAGTATGCAAAGCGGGGAAATACGGTAAATAGATCCGAGCCACACTCAAAAACGGGAGTACGAAAGTAAGTACCTTTCCAAAATGTCAAATGTTTATTTTTCAAAATACAAAGTATGCATAGGAGCACGAAAATATGGTCGCCCGCCCGTCGTTGGCGCCATAACAAAGATAACACCGAGAAGATTTCAAATCTCCGTATCCCCGAACGCAACACATCATCACAACACATCATAAGCCATATCACAAAGATAACTTCATAAACGGAACCCGCCCTATGGCGAGGTCTCGGGAACCGTAACACGGCATAACTCCGGAATATATATCATAATGCGCACGACAACAAACCGGCCCGGGAACCGGTGAAAGATGTACCAACAAACCGCACGAGCAGAGTCGTGAGTAGCTATATGCACAAAATCATTATCATAAGTTCAAAAAGTAAGTAAAACGACCATACTTGGGAGTCGGGAAAAATCGTCATACCAAACTCTTCCAAACGTCTTCAGAAATGCACAAAAGAAGGTCGCGGGACCCACGGACGAGTGTCGACCCGAGCCGGGCCCGCCTATAGAGAACATACTCATCACACGTCATACAACCTCCCACGACGATATCGAGGCAATCCGAGCCCTTAGTCGAAAGTTATGAGCATTCGTAGTTTCAACATCGTTAAAAATAGAACTCTTTTGAAAACCAAGTTTTTATGCAACCTTAAAATCAATTTTTCCAATAACATCAAAAACCAATATTTTCTCACATCAACATACGAGTACCAAAAGACAAACGCGAATCATAGACGGGCTCGGATTATGAGAATGGAATTTCCTCGAGGCTAGTATCATAGCCTATATTGAACTAAGACATGCCAAAAGAAAGAAAAGTTAAGCTTTACATACCTCGCTCGCACACAACGTAATCCAAATCAAACTTATATCTCGAACTCCCCAAGATCTACATAACATCAACAAATACCAACGTCAACCAAGCATTTAAAAGCTTATTTCCAACTAGCACATAATCCTACGGAAAATTGGGCAGCACTTCCTTTATAAATGGACCAACCCCGAGAATTCAACTCGGCCAAATTCAACAACACAACAAACCAACAATCATTCCAACAATATCC
This sequence comes from Lycium ferocissimum, assembly GCF_029784015.1. Classification (NCBI taxonomy): domain Eukaryota; kingdom Viridiplantae; phylum Streptophyta; class Magnoliopsida; order Solanales; family Solanaceae; genus Lycium; species Lycium ferocissimum. The sequence goes on from NW_026725844.1 coordinate 109,319, forward strand.
ACAATTAATTCGAAACGCATTCGAACATTAAAAATCCTTCTCCACTCATTCCAACAATATTCCAATTATGCTTACTACGACTACATACTTACAAACCAACATGAAATCAAACTAACGCATATTCAATTATCAATCCCAAAACCATTCAAACAACATTCAAGAACTCTTTAAACAATACACACAATATTTCCAACAATCCAACAAACACTCCAATCCACCCAAAAAATCCCCAAACCCAAGAACTTCAACTTTAACACATTCCTCGGTTTCAAATCATGATTCGCTCCAACAATCCATACTCTAACCATGTCATTTCCATAAACATAAAAATTACACTAAATGCACTAAACCTTCCAAATCAGCCCCTAACACTTACAATACCAACTTGAATCATTAAACTCTCATTTCCAACATAGAATTCACATAACGACAACAACCAAAATTCCAAGGAAACTAATCCATTTCTTGACACACATCAAAGGCCATATTCGGCCAACCTTGCACACATACATATTCATGATTTTCATTTATTTCAACACACCACAATAACCAAACACACTACATAATACTTAGTTCATCACTTAGAACACACAACACACATACACGGCCAACTAACATGTACACGGCCTCAACTTCAATCACCAAGTTTCCATGAATTTCATCCATAACAACATACAACAACACACATAAACCTTCCATAACTCATAAAACAAGATTAGAATTTACCTTTCTTCACAAATCCTCAATTTGTCCAAAGTTGGCCAAGGATGAAAACGAACAATCCAACGCTTGAAACAACGACTCCACGTTACTCAGCACCCTCAAATTAGTAGGTTTGCTTGAAGGAATAATTTTTTTGGTGGCTAAATCTTGGACTCTCTTTCTCCTCTTCTTGGCCGAATGGTGTGGGTTGTTCTTCCTCAAGGTTCTTGATTTTTTTCTAAGTAATGAAGATGATGATAAATGGCCCCTTAGTCATCCTTTTTAATTTCAAATAATGGCCAACCATGTGGCCATGGCCCACCCACTCAAAGGTGGCCGGCCACATGGCTATATGCTACTCCTCTCTCTTTCTTTCAATAATAGCCAACTTCCTTAATTCCACTTTTGGTCCCGAAGTTTCTTTGATGATTCCATTCCAATAACGTCATACACACTTAGGTCACACGACAAAATCGAAGGTCACACGTCCCGACTTCGTACCCCGGAATGGTCTTAATCCTAACTTTTCATAGTTAACCCGAATCGTCCGTCGTTCAAAATACGGGATGTAACATCCTTCCCCCTTTAGAACATTCGTCCTCGAATGTTCAACTAGTCTTATAAGGTCGCATAAGGACCTCGGGAAGATTCCGTTATTACCATAACACATAGTCGTACCTACCAATCATACTCTCTTTATCTTATTGCTAACTTTAATTCGAACTCTTCTACTGCTCCTTGGCTTAGATTTCGTCTTTCAACTTTCCGTTCACACATTATGCTGCAATCTTAGCCTCTCATCTGCCACTTACATCGGAACTTACAAGATTTCCAAAAACTTCCCAGGGGGTCACCCATCCTGAATTTGCTCTCACCCCAAGACGCTTAACCTCGGGACTCGATGAAATACGATGCCTCGACTCCAATATAATCGCGTCCACCCCATCACATGACTTTCATCACCTAACGGAGTAAATCGAAGCTCTATGATTTCCAAACGCTCTCATAACACACTTACTATTTTAGCTCTCTCCAAACCTCGACACTAACTTCTCATCGACGGACATGCCTACTTCTCATTCCAAACACCCAAATTCTCTATGGCAACGGACATACCTCGATCGTCGTTAGTTGCAAATACCTAATTATCGGCTTTCGGATCCCTACTCGCCGCTATCAAACAACATTCATTCAACAAACACACATACATCAGATTATTACAATAAGGGTTCATATACCCGGACCCACATTCGGTGCCACCTCTGGATCCCGCCTACCTGCCAAAGCGTATATGCGGTTCGAAGGACCGCTAAAACTGGGGACTCGGTGAACAAACTCATCATATCATATACGGTCCATAATGGGACCCGGCGGACAAAACGTGGTCGCCGCTCCATCCGGGCGCCACAAAAGACATCATACTTCGGAAGATTGCATATCTCCAAACACATCATACCCCATACCGGATCATATATCATATCACGGCCTCACGGGGCTCCCAACATCAACAACAAATACGAAAATAATAAACACACCTCGTATATGTCTTTCATACCTTTACTTACCGCGTGCTTGCAACTTCCAACATCGCTAATCACTTTTCGTTATCAACACCATTCTTCGCCGAAATCAAAGATCAAAGTAAGGAATCTCATTTCCTATGACTTGGCTCTATGGCACGATCTAGGATCAGAAAGAAAGATGACACCCTAGATGCCCTGTAGCCTCCTATTTATAGATGTGGTGCACAACACACCGATAAACAAGACTCTACGAGACACGGTTCGTAGACAATCCGAGGACGAATCGCTCGATACCACTTTTGTCACGACCCAACCCCGTAGGCCGTGACTAGTGCCCGAGTTGGACACCCAAACGCATTCATCAAACCTGAATCACACACAGCTGGCTGACGCGTATACAAATATCAAACGCTATCTCAAACACATCTCAAACTCAAACACATATATATATCGAGAGCCGACAAGGCTAACTGATGGCACATCGGCCCAAAACATATAATATACAAACTCATCCGTACAGGGTAGGCACACAACCCACATATACGTCTACAGACCTCTAAACAAACCAACAGACTAACAGAATCATATGACGGGACAGGGCCCCGCCGTACCCCTGAACACACACACACATATGCAACGAACGAGTATATACCAAGATGTAGGCTCCGGGATAAAAGGAGCACTCCAACACAGCAGGATAGGTCTCCTAAACTGGCGGATCGCCAAACTGGGCGTCTGTACCTGCGGGCATGAAACGCAGCCCCCGAAGAAAGGGGGTGTCACGAAATATGTACTGAGTATGCAAAGCAGGAAATACAGTAAATAGATCTGAGCCACACTCAAAACAGGAGTACCGAAAGTAAGTACCTTTCCAAAATGTCAAATGTTTATTTTTCAAAATACAAAGTATGCATAGGGCACGCAGAAAATATGGTCGCCCGCCCGTCGTTGGCGCCATAACACAAGATAACACCGAAGATTTCAAATCTCCGTATCCCCGAACGCAACACATCATCACAACACATCATAAGCCATATCACAAAGATAACTTCATAAACGGAACCCGGCCCTATGGCGAGGTCTCGGGAACCGTAACACAAAGATAACTCCGAATATATATCATAATGCGCACGACAACAAACCGGCCGGAACCGTGAAAGATGTACCAACAAACCGCACGAGCGAGTCGTGAGTAGCTATATGCACAAAATCATTATCATAAGTTCAAAAAGTAAGTAAAACGACCATACTTGGGAATCGGGAAAATCGTCATACCAAACTCTTCCAAACGTCTTCAGAAATGCACAAAAGAAGGTCGCGGGACCCACGGACGAGTGTCGACCCGAGCCGGGCCCGCCTATAGAGAACATACTCATCACACGTCATACAACCTCCCACGACGATATCGAGGCAATCCGAGCCCTTAGTCGAAAGTTATGAGCATTCGTAGTTTCAACATCGTTAAAAATAGAACTCTTTTGAAAACCAAGTTTTTATGCAACTTTAAAATCAATTTTTCCAATAACATCAAAAACCAATATTTTCTCACATCAACATACGAGTACCAAAAGACAAACGCGAATCATAGACAGCTCGGATTATGAGAATGGAATTTCCTCGAGGCTAGTATCATAGCCTATATTGAACTAAGACATGCCAAAAGAAAGAAAAGTTAAGCTTTACATACCTCGCTCGCACACAACGCTAATCCAAATCAAACTTATCTCTCGAACTCTCCAAGATCTACATAACATCAACAAATACCAACGTCAACCAAGCATTTAAAAGCTTATTTCCAACTAGCACATAATCCTACGGAAAATTGGGCAAAGACTTCCTTTATAAATGGACCAACCCCGAGAATTCAACTCGGCCAAATTCAACAACACAACAAACCAACAATCATTCCAACAATATCCACAATTAATTCGAAACGCATTCGAACATTAAAAATCCTTCTCCACTCATTCCAACAATATTCCAATTATGCTTACTACGACTACATACTTACAAACCAACATGTAATCAAACTAACGCATATTCAATTATCAATCCAAAACCACTCAAACAACATTCAAGAACTCTTTAAACAATACACACAATATTTCCAACAATCCAACAAACACTCCAATCCACCCGAAAAAGTCCCCAAACCCAAGAACTTCAACTTTAACACATTCCTCGGTTTCAAATCATGATTCGCTCCAACAATCCATACTCTAACCATGTCATTTCCATAAACATAAAAATTACACTAAATGCACTAAACCTTCCAAATCAGCCCCTAACACTTACAATACCAACTTGAATCATTAAACTCTCATTTCCAACATAGAATTCACATAACGACAACAACCAAAATTCCAAGGAAACTAATCCATTTCTTGACACACATCAAAGGCCATATTCGGCCAACCTTGCACACATACATATTCATGATTTTCATTTATTTCAACACACCACAATAACCAAACACACTACATAATACTTAGTTCATCACTTAGAACACACAACACACATACACGGCCAACTAACATGTACACGGCCTCAACTTCAATCACCAAGTTTCCATGAATTTCATCCATAACAACATACAACAACACACATAAACCTTCCATAACTCATAAAACAAGATTAGAATTTACCTTTCTTCACAAATCCTCAATTTGTCCAAAGTTGGCCAAGGATGAAAACGAACAATCCAACGCTTGAAACAACGACTCCACGTTACTCAGCACCCTCAAATTAGTAGGTTTGCTTGAAGGAATAATTTTTTTTGGTGGCTAAATCTTGGACTCTCTTTCTCCTCTTCTTGGCCGAATGGTGTGGGTTGTTCTTCTCCTCAAGGTTCTTGATTTTTTTCTAAGTAATGAAGATGATGATAAATGGCCCCTTAGTCATCCTTTTTAATTTCAAATAATGGCCAACCATGTGGCCATGGCCCACTCAAAGGTGGCCGGCCACATGGCTATATGCTACTCCCTCTCTTTCTTTCAATAATAGCCAACTTCCCTTAATTCCACTTTTGGTCCCGAAGTTTCTTTGATGATTCCATTCCAATAACGTCATACACACTTAGGTCACATGACAAAATCGAAGGTCACACGTCCCGACTTCGTACCCCGGAATGGTCTTAATCCTAACTTTTCATAGTTAACCCGAATCGTCCCGTCGTTCAAAATACGGGATGTAACATACTATCTCTTTGATATACAATCTAGCATAATCCTCAGCCGAATACGTAGTCCTGACCGGAAGAAAATGGGCCGATTTCGTCAACCTGTCAACAATAACCCAAATAGAATCATACCTGCGTGGAGTGCGCGGTAACCCTATGACGAAATCCATATTAATCATCTCCCACTTCTAGGCTGGAATTTGCATCTCCTGCAATAACCCGCCGGGCTTCTGATGCTCAATCTTAACTTGATGACAATTTGGACACTGGCCGACAAATTCTGCAATGTCTCTTTTCATGTCGTCCCACCAATATAAACATTTAAGATCATGATACATCTTAGTGGAGCCAGGATGAATAGAATACCGAGCATTATGCGCTTCACCCATAATTTGCCGCCGGTCCGGAAGAACGTCGGGTACACATGCCGCCTTCATATAATAATACCCCGTCCGGAGAAATTTTGAACTGAGTCTTTTCTTTATTAAGAGCCACATCTCTATACTGGACCAGAATGGGATCTTCTAGCTGGCGCTGTTTTACTTCTTCCATAATGGATGATTCAGCAATTTCTCGAACCGAAACCCCAGCATTACTAGAATCTGCCAAACGAACTCCAAGGCTGGCTAACTGATGAATCTCACGAATCAGTTCCTTCTTATCTAGCTGTACATCAGTCAAACTACCCATGGACTTACGGCTAAGTGCATCAGCCACAACGTTGGCTTTTTCGGGATGATACAGAATATCAACATGTCTTTTAGCAACTCGAGCCATCTCCGTTGCCGCAGATTCAGCTCCTTTTGCTTAAAAATATATTGGAGACTTTTATGATCAGTGTAAATGTCAACATGAACCCCATATAAATAATGCCGCCATATTTTCAAGGCATGAATTACCGCGGCTAATTCCAGGTCGTGAGTGGGATAATTTCTCTCGTACGGCCTGAGTTGCCGGGAAGCATAGGCTATAACTCGACCGTGCCGCATCAACACACAACCTATCCCAATACCGGAAGCATCACAAGAAACAACATACCCGTCCGGTCCTTCCGAAGAGCTAAGACCGGAGCCGTGATTAATTTCTCCTTCGCCGTCGAAAAGCTCGCGCTCACAGCATCGGTCCACCGGAATTTTGCTGCTTCTCGAGTTAGCTTCGTTAGTGGTGCCGCAATAGAAGCAAAATTCTCCACAAATCTTCTATAATATCCGCTAACCCTAGAAAACGCGTACCTCCGTCGGTGTGGTAGGCTCCGGGCCAATTTCGTACGAGCCTTCAATCTTCGTGTATCGACCCGAATACCATCCGGCCCGACGATATGCCCCAAGAATGCCACTGAGGTCAACCAGAATTCACATTTGGAGAATTTAGCATATAGTTTCTGCTGCCGAAGGGTGCCGAGTACTGCTCTCAAGTGATCTGAATGCTCCTCTGCTGATCGTGAATAAACCAAAATATCGTCAATAAACACAATCACAAACATATCCAGGAATGGCCGGAATACCCGATTCATTAAATCCATGAATACCGCTGGAGCATTAGTTAATCCAAAAGACATTACTCTGAATTCATAATGCCCGTACCGGGTCCTGAAAGCAGTCTTCGGAATATCTGCCTCTCGTACCCGCACCTGATGGTAGCCTGAACGCAGATCTATCTTTGAAAAATATTTGGCACCCTGCAACTGATCAAATAAATCATCAATCCGGGGGAGGGGATATTTATTCTTAATAGTCACCTTATTCAACTGCCTGTAGTCGATACACATTCGCAGCGAACCATCTTTCTTCCTTACAAATAATACCGGCGCTCCCCAGGGCGATGTACTGGGTCTGATAAAGCCTTTGTCCAATAAATCTTTTAGCTGCTCCTTCAATTCTTTCAATTCTGCTGGTGCCATTCTGTACGGGGGAATAGATATGGGCTGCGTGTCTGGCAACAAATCTATTGTAAATTCTATTTCCCGTTCAGGGGGAAGACCTGGAAGTTCATCTGGGAATACATCGGGGAATTCATTGACGACTGGGACTGCCTGAAGAGTGGGCGTCTCTGCTTTAATATCATGCACACGGACCAAATGATAGATATAGCCTTTCTGGATCATCTTCCTGGCCTTAAGGTACGAAATGAACTTACCCTTCGGCGACGCTGTATTGCCTGCCCACTCTATGACTGGTTCCCCTGGAAACTGGAAACGAACTACCTTTTTCTGGCAGTCGACATTAGCATAACAGGAAGCTAACCAGTCCATACCCATAATAACATCAAATTCGGTCATATCTAATTCTACCAGATCAGCTTTGGTGCAACGATCACATATAATCACAGAACAATCTTTATATACCTGCCTCGCTATAATAAAATCCCCAACCGGTGTAGCTACTTCAAATGGCTCGATAAGTTCGGGAATTATTCCAATTTTATTAGCGACAAACGGGGAGATATATGATAAAGTAGAACCAGGATCAATTAAAGCATACACAGATCGAGAGAAAATTAGCAATGTACCTGTGACAACATTCGGCGAAGCCTCCTGGTCCTGACGGGTAGCCAATGCATATATGCGGTTCGAAGGACCGCTAGAATCTGAAGCCCCACCACGGCCTCGACCGCGGCCCGCCGGTGGCGGCGCACCCCGTCCCGCAGGACGTATAGCTGAAGGAGTAGAAGATGAACCAGCGGCTGATCCCGTCGGCTGAACTGTACTACCAGAACCACTCGCCACCGGACAATCACGCATAACATGGCCCTGACGGCCACAAGAAAAACAGGCTCCGGTAGCTCGGTAGCACTCCCCTGGGTGTGATCTCCCACAGTAAGAACAACGGGGCCTAGGTGGTCTGGTCTGGCTGGAACCTCCGGTCATCTGCGAACCCTGCACTCTGGAACTCTGGCCGGCTCCAGATGGTCCTGCACCATCAAATCGCCTACCGGTGGACTGTGTACCCCGGCACCGACGGAGGAGGATATCTGTCGACCGGCGACCGTGGCGGGGTTGTCCGCCTCTAAAATCTCCAGAATACCCCGCAGATCTGGCCCTCTTGGGCGGCCTCCTGTCACGATCTCTGATGGACTGATCTGCTCGATGCCGGTCCTCCATCCCCTGGGCGTAAGCCTGTAACCGGGCGATGTCCATATCAGTCTGCGACGCCATCGCCATGCAACTATCAATCAAGTAGCGGTCCAACCCTATCACATATCGGTGCATCCGGTCGGCCATATCCGCCACTATAGCAGGTGCATATCGAGCCAGAGAATCGAACTCCAAATTATACTCACGAACACTCCGACCCCTCTGTCGTATCTGCAAAAATCTATCAACTCTCGCTCTCCGCAACTCCGGCAAAAAAAGTGACGGAGAAAAGCAGCCGTAAACTCGTCCCACGTAGCTGGGGGAGCACCCTCACCCCTGGATAGCTCCCAGGACTCATACCAATTAAGAGCGACATCCCGTAATCTGTGTGAAGCTAGCTCGACAGACTCGGTCGCTGAAGCCCTGGCCAGTCTCAACGAGCGCTGCATCTGCCGGATAAAGTCCTGGGGGTCCTCCTCGGGCTTGGACCCGAAAAACTCTGGGGGACTGCATGTCAGGAAATCGCGGACCCTCAGACTGTCACGTCTGTCATCATCATCACCCCTCGGCCCGCGTCCACGAGCCTGTCCCGCTACCAAAGTCGTCAGTAACTGTACCGCCTCCCTCAACGTCCTATCCTCCACCCCGGGCTGGGGAGCTGGAGGCGCGGGCGCTGGAACCGCTGGAGCTGCTGAGGGACCTACTCCGGCCTCCTCTAGTGGTGGAGTGGCTGAACCCTCTGACTGAAGTACAATACCGGGCGTGGTCCGAGTACGAGCCCGTGTAACTCTCGGTGCCCGACTAGTCTCTCCTGCCACCGCCTTGCCCTTCTGGGCGGCCGTTGCCTTCTTCGGAGGCATCACTGAAAAATATAACAATCGGTCAGAAAAGAGTCATCCTAATAGCACAGCTCTATCGCACGATCTAAGATTCAAGGAAAAGCAACACCCTAGATGTCCTGTAGCCTCCTGTTTATAGATGTGGTGCACAACACACCGATAAACAAGACTCTACGGGACACGGCCTGTAGACATTCCGAGGACAAACCGCTCTGATACCACTTTTGTCACGACCCAGCCCCGTGGCCGCGACTGGCGTCCTATTTGGACACCCAAACGGACTTTCATATCATATCATCATAATTTATCCCAACTCAGATATCATATTCCTCATTTTAAACAGAAGTGAAAATAAATGCCAACTTAAGCGGTCGCGCATACAAATGTCATATCAAAGTCAGAAGAGCGGCGAAATGTACATCGCCGAACATATATACACATATGCAAACGTATGGGCCACTATGGCCTCCAGACCAAACGGGACCGCATTAAGATACAAATCACATACAAAACAAACACACATAGGGCCCTCGACCCACATATATGACTACAGGCCTCTACAGAATCAAAACAGAAACATATGATGGGACAGGGCCCCGCCGTACCCAGATAGTCCAAATATACAGAAGCATATACATGGCAAAAGCATATATACCAAAAGATGGGCTCCGGATCAAAAGGAGCAATCCAAGATAGCAGGGTGTGTAGCCTACACTGGCGGATCACCTGAACGTATATCTGCACCTGCGGGCATGAAACGCAGCCCCCGAAGAAAGGGGGTCAGTACGAAGGAGGTACTGAGTATATAAAGCATAGAGTACAGAAATCCAAACCACAAGTGAAATCAGAGTACAGAGAGAAAATACCAAATCAAGTATCAAAACCTGTACTAAAACATATGTATATAATACAAATCAGAATCATGCATAACGCTCAGGAACGTGGCCACCACCCGACGCTGGTGCCACAACACAGCATACTCCAGAAGGTTTCAAATCTCCGTACAACTCCGAATATAACACATCATCACACACACATCATATCATAAGACATATCACAGCATAACTCCATATACGGTAACCGACCCTATGGCGAGGTCTCGGAAACCGCAACACAGCATACTACCAAATTTATCATAAGGCGCATGATCACAAAGCCAGCCCGGGATCCGACGAACGATATCATAATAACATGCACGAGCAGAGTAGTGAGAGACTAATGCAATTTACAAGTAAGACATTTGTAAAGACGTAGCATGAACATATGGCGACAATTTAGGCAAAGTATGTTTAAGTAATTGAGCAATATGGAATCTGTCTCACAAAAGTATTTCTACAATCGGATTCATAGTTCAAATACATATTAGAACGTACTCGAGTCATTAGAACATCGTTCTTTAATATTTATAATCATACGCTAAAGTCTCTTTTAACGTCATGCCAAATAAGTCGAATAGGACATTCGAAGAAGATCTCGGGGCTAGTGGGCCCACCTCGGTCAAATCAAGGTGGCATACATAATTTTACAAACATTAAACCCTATGGAAGCATCCATGAAAGTTTCAGAGCAATCCGAGTTCGTTTGGGAAGGTTATGGAAGTTTTAACATCTTTCCAACGAACATAAGGAATATAGTTCAATTATGCTGAATGAATAGTACCAAAAATCAAACTCGAATTTCCGTGAGCAAAATTGCCTCCGAGACACGAATCCAAGCCTAATACACCTAAGACATGCCAAAAGAAGGAAAGGGTGAGCTTTACATACCACACGTGCGTCTCACACTTACTTGAACTCAAATCCCGTTTCGCCCAGAACCTACAAATGGTCACATTTACCAATTTACTATTCATAAGGCTTAAAATTTCAACCTTAACCAATTCATGTCTATAAAAATTTGGGCAGCATCTCCCCTATAGATACAACATCCCCGAGATTCAAACTCGGCCAAAACAATAACAACCATACCAACAACAATATAATTAACATTAACCATCGACTAGAAACGCATTCTAGCGTAAATAGTCTTATTTTCCAAATAATGCAACCACTCCAAATCTAACTTTGCATTTATAAGTCAATATCAATATTTTCATATTCAAATACTAATTTATGATCATTCAAACATAAGCCAAGAATATTCCAAGCCTTATAGCCAATATTCAACAATTCCATATTCCATCCAAAATTCCTATATGTGCAACAAAACCATCCCAACACATTTTCTACTCACTAATTCATCACCAACAACAATAATCTACACTTAAACAACTTCATTATCTTAATATCATAAAATCACATTAATATGACATAATTCTCTACATTCCATTTTCGTGCCAACTTAACCCCTATAATCTTCATTTACATTGTAAAGATCACAACAACACAACTAACATGTTAAACAAAATAAATCCATCATTATTCATCACCAATATACCACACAGCCAACATGGCAATTTTCCAACTTCATCCAATTTTCATTCAACTTTCATTTTCAATACAAACTCCACAATAACCACAACTAAAATACCACATAAAAATTCAACTCATCCCAACTACACAACATAGCACATATACACGGCCACATGCACACCCACTTTGCAAATTTCCATATTTTCATATACTACAACACAAACAAACCTTCATAACATAATAATAAGAGATTAATTCTTACCTTTTTCTCCTTGGTTCTTCACTTGTCCAAAGTGTGAGATTGATGAAACTAATGCTCAATCTTCCAAAACAACTACACCAAGTTGTAGAGGAGCCTTGAATTAGTAGGAATATAACAAGAAAATAATTTTTGGAACAATATTTTGAGGGGTGATTTTCCCTTGTCTTGGCCGAATGGCTTGTTGTTGTTGTTCGTATTTTCTCTTGTTTTTCTCCTTCTATTCTTTGTCTTGAAAGTTCTAAGGGGTTTAATGAATAATTGCCCCTTTATATTATTTCCTCACATGATCAAATTATATGGGCTTGGATATTTTTTTCCATTTTCCTCAAGCTATGGCCGGCCACCCCTTTTGGGTTGGGCTTGGCTTGCTTATTTTTTTGTAAATTTTTCAAGCCCAATTATTTTGTCCATATTTTTGCTAATCCATGAAATCAATTTTCAAAATTCCAATTTTGCCCTTAGTCTTTTCCAATATTTCCACGCCTAAATTTTTCATAACCAACTTATATACCAAACAAGCTCAATACATTACATTGTCCTTAATTTGTCTCAAAAATCCCAAGGTGTCCAAAGGTGTAAAATACGGGTTATAACACTTAGCTTGAGAGCGGACGAGGTATGTGAAGCCTAACCTTTCTTTCTTTTGGCATGTCCTAGCGTTAATTAGGTTATGACACGAGCGCCGGGGAAACTCCACTCTCAAGATCCGAGCTTATATACGTATCTTATTCGCTTCTAAAGATTTACTCTCTTAAGGTAGCCTAACTAACGCCCTTATGTTTTCATTTGATTGAATTTCAAAGGTTTTGTAAAGAATTTTGCTTTTAAAAGATTCCGAAACTACGAACGCTCGTAACTTTCGTAGACAAGCTCGGATCGCCCCAAAACTTTCGTAGGGGATTCCATAAGGCATAACATTCCCCAACGTCATTAGGCGGGCTCGGGTGGGGTTGATACCCGTCCGTGGGCCCCGCGACTTTTCTATGTTTATTCTTAATGATATTCGGGAAAGACTTAGCATTATTTTCACCCTAGCTCCCGAATATGGACTTCTTACTTATTTAATGAGTTTATGATTATGATTTTTATGCATATAGTCACTCACGACTCTGCTCGTGCATATGGTCATACATCCTTCACCGAGTCTCGGGCCGGTTATGTGTCGTGCGCACTTTGATATATTCCGGAGTATGATGTGTCCGGTTCGTCGAGCCTCTCATCAGAGGGCCGGGTACCGTGTATATTTGGCGTTATGATGTGTTATGGCGTTATGATGTGATGTGATATGTCAGGTTTCGGAGATATGAAATCTTCTGGAGTACTTCTGGAGTATGATGTGTTATGGCGCCATCGACAGGCGGGCGACCATCGTTCTAAGAGCCCATGCATCATTTATGTTTTTAAACTAAATGTTTTGACATTTTACATATTGTACTTATTTTCCGTATCTTCTGTTCGATTGTGATTCTGTTACTATATTTTCTTGCTTTGCATACTCAGTGCATATTCCGTACTGAACCCCTTTCTTCGGGGGCTGCGTTTCATGCCCGCAGGTACAGATGCTCAGCTTGGTGATCCACCCGTCTAGGACACCTATTCTGCTATTTGGGAGTGCTCCTTCGTCCGGGGCCTATCTTTTGGTATATATACTTTTCTGTTGCATATGTATATATTCATTCAGGGGTACGGCGGGGCCCTGTCCCGTCATATGTTTCTGTTGCTCTGTTTAGAGGTCTGTAGACATGTATGTGGGTTGTGGTTGTTCCTGTACAGATATGTTCGTACGTTTTATGTTTGGGCGGTCCAAACCGCCGTGGCAGCCTTGACGGTACGCATATGCATATTTTGATATGCTATGTACATTACGACAGCCTCGCCGGCTTTTGTGTCATATGTTGGCTATTATGCGTTAATCTGAGACTATATGTGATCATTTATATTTATGCAAGTTTAGTATGCTAATTCTGAGTGTCAGGTGCGTATGGGTGTCCAATTCGGACACTAGTCATGGCCTACGGGGTTGGGTCGTGACAGTTACGTACTAAAGACATGGCTTTTGTTAAGGTACGGTGGCGGAGTAATAACGGGGAGGAAATGATCTGAGAAGTTGAAGAGAAGGTGAAGAAGAAATATGATTGGTAGGTAAAACGGCATCCTATAGTAATAAAGGAACCCCCGACATCCTTATAATTCCTTATGAGACTAGCTGAACATTCGAGGACGAATGTTCTAAAGGGGGGAAGGATGTTATATCCCGTATTTTGTACGTTGGAATATTTTAAGTTGGTTGCGACAAGTTAAGAACAAGGCTATTTTTTTACTTTGTTTTAAGGCATAAGTTGCTTATGATTTTACTGGTATGGAGTATTAAGGAATTTGGGGTTAAAATTAAATTATGGAAATTTGAACATTTCATGAAAATTTGGGGCTAGAAGTTGAAATAATTTTTCATGAAATAAGGGCCTAAGTGGCCGGCCAAGGGGAAGTGGGCCATAGGCCACATGGAAGCATTATATATGTAATATTAGATGACTAATTCATCACATTTTTCACCATTCTCCACTTTAGAAAAATCAAGAAACTTGGAGAAAAAACAAGAGGGCCATTCGGCCATGGAAGCAACCGAACAAGACCATGGAAAATTTATCAACAAAAAATATTTTTCTCAAGCATTTCAACTCCTTAGAAGGTGCATAACAACATGGAGTGGTTGTTGGGGTAGCAAGAACAAGTAGAAGTGCAAGGCACAAACCATAGCCAAGTGAAGAACTAGGTGAAAGAGGTGAGGTTCAATCTTTATTTTCATATGTTATGCATGGTTTGTGTATGTTGTGGAGTGTGGAAATGAATGAAAATCATGAAATTGATGCATGTTGATGTTGGCCGTATAGGGGCTGTTTTTGGTAGGTTATAGCGAATTGATTTTACTTAGTATTTTGGTTGTTGTTGTCATGGATTATGTGATGAGAATGAAGGCATTGAATGATTCAAGTTGAAGTTGTAATTGTTGTGTTGTGGCCGTGTATAGGTAGTGTGGTGTAGGAGTGAAGAACTAATTTTATTTAGTGTAATTTGGTTGTTGTGTTGTGGATTATGTGATGGAAATGAAAGTATTAGATGATACAAGTTGAAGTTGGGACCGTTTGTGAGTTGATGTAGAAGTTAGTATATTGGTAAAATAGTTTCTTGCATTTATATGAATGATATTGTAATACGTGGTTGTGGATATAGTTTATGAATTTGGCGGAAAGAAATGTATTGTTGTTGCTTTCTTGAACTTGAAAGGTTTCGGGTTGCATGGTGTATTGGATGGGCTGATTTGAATACTTTGCGGATTATTTGAAATGTTCTTGAATCGTGTTTGAATGGTTTTGGATTAGTACTTGAATGTGAGATCATTGGCATTGGCTTGATTGTATGTAGTTAAATTGAATGTAAATGGGATGCCATCGAATTATGTGGATGAAGGTTACTAATGTTAGAATGCGTCTCGAATTAATTGTTGATGTTGTTTATATGGTTGTTGGTATTGTTGTTAGAGATTTGGCCGAGTTGAATTCTCGGGTTGTTGAATTTATAGGGGAGATGCGCCAAATTTCTGTAGATGAAATGATGGCTTAGAATTGAATTCTTCGATGCTTATGGCTAATCTTAGTATCCAATGACGTTGTTGTAGATTTTGAGAAGCCGAGACGTAAGTTTGGATTAGCTTAGGAAGTGGACGAGGTATGTAAAGCTTATCCTTCTTTTCTTTTGGCATGTCCTAGATGTAAGTAAGTTATGATATGTTATAAGCCTTGGGGGTAACTCTATTCTTAGAGTCCGAATATGTTTACGATTCTTATTTGCCTCTTGATGTTGACATTATTCATATGGTCGGACTATGGTCCTTAAGTCTTATGTATGATTGAATTTCAAACGTTGCAAAAAAAAAAAAAAAAAAAAAGAGAAATTTTTTTTGTTCTTAAAAGATCCTATGTCTAAAAATATCCGTAACTTTCATAGACAGCACCGGATGGCTTTGATATGCTCATAAGTGATCCTATAACGTATAAGGCCCATAACTTTCATAGGCGGGCTCGGATTGATTTGACATATGACTATGATCCCTACGGTCTTTTGATATGCTTATGATGTTTGTTATGCTTCCGAGTGGCGTCCGAATGATATTTGAGGTAACTTTTGTCCCGATTTTCAAATGACGATTAGTTTAGCTCACTTCATTGAGTCTTTGTAAACGAATTATGTGCATATGGTTTCTCACTACTACTGCTCGTGCCAAGCTCAATGTGTCTTTCCTTGCGTCCCGGGCCTGGGGCATGTATTCGTGCAACTCCGCTTCTCGTATTCACCGCGTCCCTCACTAGAGGGCGGGCACGTTTATATAAATATATATATATATATATATATATATATATATATATATATATATATATATATATATATATATATATATATATATATGATATGATGATACGGGGGATGCGGCCGGGATGGCATATGATGACTTTATTCATCGCGTCCCTCACTAGAGGGCCGGAGCACGTTATATGTACATGATATGATGATTTTACTTACCGCATCCCTCACTAGAGGGCCGGGGCACGTTATATCTATGCATACGTACAAGATGATTTTCTAACTATGTTTTTCAGTTCTATAATGAATTTGACATGTTTTTGATACACATGCTTTATGTTTCAAAGGCAAGTCTTACGATCTTTGTACTCCTTATTTCAGTACGATCTTATTTACTGTATTTCATGCTTTACATACTTAGTACATATTTCGTACTGACCCCCTTTCTTCGGGGGCTGCGTTTCATGCCACGCAGGTACGCAGATGAGTAGAAGATGTTAGAAGAGGATGTTCTAGCTGGATTGGTGGGCTCCATTTTCTCCCGGAGTGTTGCCGAGTCAGAGTGCTTTGTTATGGTATCTGGAGTTATGTTAGAGACTTTGCAGACAGTGTCGTGTATATAAGATGTCAGTTTTGTAAGCGGCTATGTAAGCCGATGTATCATTATGCATTGTGTTACAAACTCCATATGTTTACAAATTTTACTTGATTGGAAAAACATGTTTTTCTGAGAATCGTACATTATGTATTCATGTCATGATTTAAGAGCCCAGTAGGATTATGGGTATTACGATAGTAAGTGGGTTCGCTCGGCTCTAAGTAAGGGTTGGGTGCCCATCATGCCCTATCGAAAATTAGGGTGTGACAGCTGAGATACGAGCAACTTATATAGACCATACAATATTATACGGGCTGTATAGTTGGGCGTGTTGAAGGATTTAAGACGAGACAGAGAGCTGTGTTTGAAGAAGGGGTTTCACGATTGAGTTACACGGGCAGTGTAAGTTTATACGGACCGTGTAATACCAGCTCGTGTTTTTCTCCGAAGAAGTGATGACTAAAGGTTGTACAATTTTATACGGGCCCTGTAATATTATACGGACCATATAAGTTGTCGTCTGGGACTTAAGCGCAAATTTTGTAAATTTACGTTTTTGAAACCTATAAATAGTCCAATGTAGGGTTTTATTTATTATCAATTGTTATACTTTGACTCTTGACTTAGAGCATTGAATAATCCTTTGTTTTTGGAGCTTTCCAACATCAACTCAAGTATTATTAATTTCTCATTTCATCAAAAGGAAGCAATTATGATTTCTTCAATCTTTTTTTTTTTGTTCTTTGTCATGAGTAGCTAAACACCCTTACTAAGGCTGTGAACCCAAAGATGGGTGTTTAGTGATTGGAAATTGTGACCGATATATTTATAATAGATTGTTAGGTTTTTTTTTTGTTCTTCGTCCTTCATTCATAATTAATCGTTGCAAACATTGATTAAAGCCATAACTTTATCTAACTTGGGAAAGTACTTAGGGTTTTGGTAAGATTAAATAACAAGAACTCAAAGCGTTAACCCTTGTTTGATAAATTCACTTACGAATAAGAGGAGTTTACTTGGCATAATTAACTGTTCTTCATATCAACTTTTTTATAATTTGAAAAATCATAGAAAGAAATAATCTTTATTTATTGGGAAATAGTAGAGATTCACATAGAGGTTAAGTGCATTCATATAACGATCCAGTAGAAGTATATCAAAATCAATACCCATATTCATACACTTTATCTGACGGGGACACAACCTTGGTTTCTTTTACCATATATTACAATCCAAAGAAATTAGTTAGCAATTAGTCATAAACAACCAACTTTCTACAAAATAATTGGAGTAAGACATTAGACCTAAATAAAGCATTCTACGATTTTAGTAACCTTTTCACACCATATTCCCTGTGGGATTCCACCCCAACCTTGTTGGGTTACTGTATTTGACATCGTCCGCTTTACGCTAATAAAAAGTGTAATTTGAGCATATCAAATTTTGGCGGCGTTGCCGGGGAATACGATCTTGAAATTACTAAATAGTGTCTGCTTTGATTAAAGTCTTTTTCTTATTCCATCACACCTTGTTTGCTATTCCTCATGAATCAGAATTAGCAAAACCCACGTGCAGCAACTGGAAACCAGGGTGGTCAATTGAATGATCCCGTGAATGAAACGGAAGAAGAGAATATCTTCGCTGATCTAATTCTTTGAGGAGGACTATGCATCTACAATTGTTCATCCTCGGGTTGGAGCTGCTAGTTGCAAACTTGACTCATCTCTCTACCATTTGTTACAGCTTAAGGGCTACTTTTGGAACTCTACAGAGAATGATCCTCAACGACCCGTGCAGAACTTTGTGGATGTATGTGCTCATCACATCCAAAACAATGTGTCACAAGATGTAATTCGGCTAAGGCTTTTCAAATATTCCTTAGCTGGAGAAGTAAGAACGTGGTTCGAGAAGTTGCCTCAAAATTCTATTACTACATGGGCAGAGATAGTAGCAGTCTTTCTCAAGAAGTGGTATCCTCTGAGCAAGAAGGCTGAGATTCGTGACAAAATCTATGAATTAAAGCAGTAACCGGGGGAACAATTATGCGAAGCTTGGGAGAGATTTAAAGAATATCTGCAGAAGTTTTCGACTGATGATTTTACTGAGAACTTATTAATGGAGATGTTCTACCGAGGGCTGGATCCTATAACACAATCAATTGCAAACAATGCAGATGATGGTTGTTTTATGGATAAATCTTACACTCGAGTTACCAACATACTTAACAGTTGACTACGCACAATCAGGCTTGGCACTCAAACAATGTTGATATTGTACCCTACAGGAATGCTATGATCCAGAATATGGTGAAAGAGAATCAAGATACTCAGCAGACATTAGTTCAGCTTGCAACAAATATCTCTTTCTTTGACCAAGAAGTTTGATGAGAACCAGATCAAGAAGGTAAATATTTGCGAAGATGCTTCAGGTATGCCGAAGGGGATGTACCAAGTCCAAGAGGGTCCATATCATGAGGGACCTCCTATGCAGGTTGAAGATGCTAACTATGTGAAAAACTCTCAAGGGGGTTATCAAAGGCAAAATTACCAAGGGAGTTACCAGAATCAGAATCAATGGAGACCTCAGCAGGGCCAAGGTATCTACAACAATAGCCACAGGAACTATAATAATAATTTTTGTGGCACGGACCAAGGGAACTACAACAACAATAGCAACTTTGGAAATGAGAGTCCAATCCATATATTCCACCAAAAGGGCAGTCAAACGATCAAGGTAGTTCGAGGGTTGAGGCAATGCTTGAGAAGGTTCTGGCAAATCAAACCGAGTCTGAAAAGACGTTATCCGACCTAATAGAGACAGTGGGATCTCATACAGTGGCTACTCAAAAGCTCGAGTCGCAGATGCAAGATATTTCTAGAGAGCACCACACTTCTAAAAAGGGATGACTTCCTAGTGACACTATTCCAAATCTGAAGAATAGGGGAGGCGGAGTTGACCGTGTGTTTGCTATTAGGTCTCGGAGTGGTAAAATACTCCAAAGTGCTGAAAAGAAGGGTGTTGATCTCGAGCCAATTCATGAAGAGGAAAAGGTGCAGTCTGATGCACTAATTATTATTGATGAGATTCCTCGTGAAGAAAAAGTTGTTGATATTCCGTAAAAGTTCGAAGGTGGATGATGATAAGAGCAAGCAGACTGTAAAAGGGGCTCTCCGCCCTTTTACTCAGTTTTTCGAATCTAAACCTCCCTTTCCTCAATGGTTGGTGAAGAAGAAAGAAGATGCTAAGTTTGGGAAATTTTATGATCAGTTGAAGTAGTTATTTTTATGAACTTTCCAGTTTTGGATGCTGTTAAGGAGATGGTCGGTTTTGCCAAGTACTTGAAAGACCTGCTGACTAAAAAGAATACAGTGCAACGTGAAACCGTGAGTCTTCTACATGAAACCATGAGTCTAACACACACTGTGAGTTCCATTGTTTCAACAAATACTGTCTAGAAAAAGGGAGATCCTCGGGCGTTCACTATTTCTTGCTCTGTTGGGTACCACGATTTTGCCTGTGCTCTGTGTGATAATGGGGCAAGTAAACATTTGATGCCACTTGCTATCTACAAGCAATCAGGTTTGGGGATGCCACGGACGACTACTATAAGATTACAGATGGCGGATGGATCTATTAAGAGGCTGGTTGGCGTGATTGATGATGTTCTTGTGCGGGTTAGTAAATTTATATTGCTCGCTGATTTTGTTATTCTTGACTATGCTATTGATCGGGACATTCCTAATATTTTTAGAAGACCTTTCTGTCACGACCTGTTACATCCCGCGTTTTCGTACGTTGGAAAGCGTGCGAGTTAAATGATACTGGTAGCAGAAACGAGGTTATCCTCCCAAGCTTATAAGTGGTTGTAGTGATGGTGCAGATGTGTTATAAATATTAGAAGTTAAACAAATCCAAGAAAATAAGTTTCGTCGAGGCTCGAAAGATGAAATACGGTCCAAACTATGATATCCCGTATTTTTGGACTAGGAAATTGAATCGCCCAAGTATGAGCAAAAATTACCCGAGCCCAGAGAGAATTTGATCATATTCAAGGATGAAAATCGAGAGCTCGGTGTATAAAGAGTTTGAAGTCCCCAAAATAATTTAGGATTTAACAATTGTGGTGACGGTGATTGAAAATAATATTTTGTGTGTGCTAAAAGAGGCTACGAGTAGTAGCATATTTCATGATTTATGATGATGAGTATATGAAGTGATCAATATTTAAGTAAATTGAGATCAAGAAAGTAAATTATGTGGATAATTGATTGAATTGTTGGATTTTTAGCAGAGAGTAATAAATTGATTAGTAAGTGGTGGATAAATATAGAGAGTGTACGTGGTCTATGTGGGTTGCAGCAAAAGATGACTATATTTTAATATGTGGCACTTTAGGAGATAGATAAAAATGTAATGATTAGGTGGGACCCATTTGCATTTAGTGTGTACAATTCTTATCGGATTAGGTGGCACGCGCATAGCTTTGAATTTTGTTGACAAGGAGGCAACGGTCACGTTTTATATATATTGGGAGATATGTTGTAACTTCTCATCCTAAGTTAGAAGAAGCATTAATATGAATCAAGTTAGCGGTAGCTTGATATTCAATTCATGCGGCTACATGATTAAAAGAGAGGAGCAGCCATGGCCTTTACATTCACGACGTCATGGCATTTTAAAAAAAAAAATTGCTTTGATTTAATTCCAAGGTGATTTACAAGTTCAAGGAGGTGGATAGCAACATCGGATATCGAATCGAGGATGAGGAATTGCGAAATTGGAGCAATTAAGAGTAGAAATTACTCCGAGAAAATTGTGGTAAGATTTTCCTATTTTATGGTGTAGTTGTGTTAATAAAGTTGTAATGAAATTATTAAAATTGAATTGGACGAAATCGAAAGTAAGAAAATACATGAAATTGTTAGTATGTGAAATCGTCGGTTGAAATGGATTTGGAATTGTTATGGGCTGAGTTGTGAGAATTTTATATGTATATCACTGTTGTTGGTATTTCTGTGTTGACAGGAGGATAATTAGAAAGTCGGGTTAAGCGAATATACAGGGGAAATGCTGCCCAAATTTCTGTAAAATTAAGTGCTAGTCGAAATTGGAGTTTTAAGAATCTATGGCAAATGTTTGATACCAAATGATGTTATTGTAGATTTTGGAGAAGCCGAGACATAAGTTCGGATTAATTTAGGAGGCGGACAAGGTATGCGAAGCTTACCCTTTCTTTCTTTTGGCATGTCTTGATTGTAAGTAGGCTAGAACACGAGTCTCGGGGTAATTCCATTCTTAAGATCCGAGCCCGGATACGATTCTTGTTCCCTTGGATGTTAATGTTCTTGATATTTTCAAACTATGGTTCTTAAGTCTTTTGTATAGTTGGATTTCAAATCTTGCATAAAGAATGTTGTTTTTAAAAGATTAAAGTAACTACGAACAATCGTAAACTTTTATAGACGAGCTCGGATCGCTTCGAAACGTTCGCGGGAGATTCTATAATGGATAAGGTCTCCAACTTTCATAAATGGACCCGGATTGGTTTGATACTCGTCCGTGGGCCTCGAGACTTCCCTTGCGTGGTACTAGCGACTTTTAAAAGGATTTAGTGTAATGATCGTCTTAACCCTCGAGCGGCGATTATTTATTTTCTAACGAGTTTATAACGACGATTATGCCCCTAAGTTCCATAAGTTACTTCATATAGTTTAATACGTATTTATGAGTCGGAAGTTCTATTTGATATGCTTTCGAATGACCTTGAGGAAACCGATTTGCTATCGCCTCGGTTTTAAATGATGGTCCATTTTGATTAATC